>NW_027443436.1:0-283661 GCF_048569485.1 Anomaloglossus baeobatrachus | reverse complement strand
AACAGGTGTGCGAGTCTCCTTTTGCTGCCTGCTGCGAGGGACTCTCAAGCAAGCACAGCCTGTTGGTGCCCCCTTGTGGCCCCATCTAGAAGCTGCCAAAGGGAAGCCGCTCGCTTTGCTGCTGGCTTTTGGTATCTGGGATTTGTTGTGAGCCTTTTTTAAAAGAGAGGAGGGGAGAGGAGAGGAGGGGAGGGGAGGGGAGGGGAGGGGGGGGGTTCCTTCCTTGGTCTTTGTTTTTTCGTTTTCCTCTCTCCGTTTAAACCCTTAACTCTTGATTTGGCGTCCTGATATCTTTGCTTGGCTGCTTTGGACACACCGGCCGAGTTCCCCCTGGGCCCGCTGGCTGTGGATGCCTCCGCTGGTGTAGTGACAGGAATTGGCCTTTGGTTCAGCCGGGAGGGGAGCTTTGTAGCGAGCGCCAGCGGGCACGCTCCAAAGATGGCACTTGCGGCTGCAGCAGCAGGAAGTGCACGGCCGGGCCCTTTTTTGCGGCCGCCTGGTGGGGCTGCCGACGTTGAGCCTCCGACGCCGGGCCTCTTCCTGCCGCCCTGAGCGAGCAGCCGGAGCTGCAGCCTTCTGCCTGTTTACAGGCGTCGAACGCACGTTGGGCTCCGAAGCCGCCGCCCCGCTATGCAAATGACTCTGGCTTGCTGTGCATCTTGGACGACGGCCTTCGCCTTGAGCTTGGCCTGCCATGGGGGGGATGGAAGGGGTGTAGCCGGCTCCCAGGCTGCTGGCCTCGGTGGCACCCTCTCGAAGGAACGCCTGGCTTTGGCCCCGGATCCCGCCTCACCCCACCGCCCGAGACTCCGCGATGTAGCGGGCCTGCGCCGGAGGGGCGCCCGTCGAGCCGGCGCGCTCCCAACTCATACTTACCTGGCAGGGGAGATACCATGATCACTAAGGTGGTTCTCCCAGGGTGAGGCTCATCCATTGCACTCCGGGTGTGCTGACCCCTGCGATTTCCCCAAATGCGGGAAACTCGACTGCATAATTTGTGGTAGTGGGGGACTGCGTTCGCGCTTTCCCCTGATTTGCTCTGGTCAAAGATAGACAGATACACGCTGCTGCTTGGGGGGCTCCACGAGCCAACAGGTGTGCGAGTCTCCTTTTGCTGCCTGCTGCGAGGGACTCTCAAGCAAGCACAGCCTGTTGGTGCCCCCTTGTGGCCCCATCTAGAAGCTGCCAAAGGGAAGCCGCTCGCTTTGCTGCTGGCTTTTGGTATCTGGGATTTGTTGTGAGCCTTTTTTAAAAGAGAGGAGGGGAGGGGAGGGGAGGGGGGGGTTCCTTCCTTGGTCTTTGTTTTTTCGTTTTCCTCTCTCCGTTTAAACCCTTAACTCTTGATTTGGCGTCCTGATATCTTTGCTTGGCTGCTTTGGACACACCGGCCGAGTTCCCCCTGGGCCCGCTGGCTGTGGATGCCTCCGCTGGTGTAGTGACAGGAATTGGCCTTTGGTTCAGCCGGGAGGGGAGCTTTGTAGCGAGCGCCAGCGGGCACGCTCCAAAGATGGCACTTGCGGCTGCAGCAGCAGGAAGTGCACGGCCGGGCCCTTTTTTGCGGCCGCCTGGTGGGGCTGCCGACGTTGAGCCTCCGACGCCGGGCCTCTTCCTGCCGCCCTGAGCGAGCAGCCGGAGCTGCAGCCTTCTGCCTGTTTACAGGCGTCGAACGCACGTTGGGCTCCGAAGCCGCCGCCCCGCTATGCAAATGACTCTGGCTTGCTGTGCATCTTGGACGACGGCCTTCGCCTTGAGCTTGGCCTGCCATGGGGGGGATGGAAGGGGTGTAGCCGGCTCCCAGGCTGCTGGCCTCGGTGGCACCCTCTCGAAGGAACGCCTGGCTTTGGCCCCGGATCCCGCCTCACCCCACCGCCCGAGACTCCGCGATGTAGCGGGCCTGCGCCGGAGGGGCGCCCGTCGAGCCGGCGCGCTCCCAACTCATACTTACCTGGCAGGGGAGATACCATGATCACTAAGGTGGTTCTCCCAGGGTGAGGCTCATCCATTGCACTCCGGGTGTGCTGACCCCTGCGATTTCCCCAAATGCGGGAAACTCGACTGCATAATTTGTGGTAGTGGGGGACTGCGTTCGCGCTTTCCCCTGATTTGCTCTGGTCAAAGATAGACAGATACACGCTGCTGCTTGGGGGGCTCCACGAGCCAACAGGTGTGCGAGTCTCCTTTTGCTGCCTGCTGCGAGGGACTCTCAAGCAAGCACAGCCTGTTGGTGCCCCCTTGTGGCCCCATCTAGAAGCTGCCAAAGGGAAGCCGCTCGCTTTGCTGCTGGCTTTTGGTATCTGGGATTTGTTGTGAGCCTTTTTTAAAAGAGAGGAGGGGAGGGGAGGGGGGGGGTTCCTTCCTTGGTCTTTGTTTTTTCGTTTTCCTCTCTCCGTTTAAACCCTTAACTCTTGATTTGGCGTCCTGATATCTTTGCTTGGCTGCTTTGGACACACCGGCCGAGTTCCCCCTGGGCCCGCTGGCTGTGGATGCCTCCGCTGGTGTAGTGACAGGAATTGGCCTTTGGTTCAGCCGGGAGGGGAGCTTTGTAGCGAGCGCCAGCGGGCACGCTCCAAAGATGGCACTTGCGGCTGCAGCAGCAGGAAGTGCACGGCCGGGCCCTTTTTTGCGGCCGCCTGGTGGGGCTGCCGACGTTGAGCCTCCGACGCCGGGCCTCTTCCTGCCGCCCTGAGCGAGCAGCCGGAGCTGCAGCCTTCTGCCTGTTTACAGGCGTCGAACGCACGTTGGGCTCCGAAGCCGCCGCCCCGCTATGCAAATGACTCTGGCTTGCTGTGCATCTTGGACGACGGCCTTCGCCTTGAGCTTGGCCTGCCATGGGGGGGATGGAAGGGGTGTAGCCGGCTCCCAGGCTGCTGGCCTCGGTGGCACCCTCTCGAAGGAACGCCTGGCTTTGGCCCCGGATCCCGCCTCACCCCACCGCCCGAGACTCCGCGATGTAGCGGGCCTGCGCCGGAGGGGCGCCCGTCGAGCCGGCGCGCTCCCAACTCATACTTACCTGGCAGGGGAGATACCATGATCACTAAGGTGGTTCTCCCAGGGTGAGGCTCATCCATTGCACTCCGGGTGTGCTGACCCCTGCGATTTCCCCAAATGCGGGAAACTCGACTGCATAATTTGTGGTAGTGGGGGACTGCGTTCGCGCTTTCCCCTGATTTGCTCTGGTCAAAGATAGACAGATACACGCTGCTGCTTGGGGGGCTCCACGAGCCAACAGGTGTGCGAGTCTCCTTTTGCTGCCTGCTGCGAGGGACTCTCAAGCAAGCACAGCCTGTTGGTGCCCCCTTGTGGCCCCATCTAGAAGCTGCCAAAGGGAAGCCGCTCGCTTTGCTGCTGGCTTTTGGTATCTGGGATTTGTTGTGAGCCTTTTTTAAAAGAGGGGAGGGGAGGGGAGGGGAGGGGAGGGGAGGGGAGGGGAGGGGAGGGGGGGGTTCCTTCCTTGGTCTTTGTTTTTTCGTTTTCCTCTCTCCGTTTAAACCCTTAACTCTTGATTTGGCGTCCTGATATCTTTGCTTGGCTGCTTTGGACACACCGGCCGAGTTCCCCCTGGGCCCGCTGGCTGTGGATGCCTCCGCTGGTGTAGTGACAGGAATTGGCCTTTGGTTCAGCCGGGAGGGGAGCTTTGTAGCGAGCGCCAGCGGGCACGCTCCAAAGATGGCACTTGCGGCTGCAGCAGCAGGAAGTGCACGGCCGGGCCCTTTTTTGCGGCCGCCTGGTGGGGCTGCCGACGTTGAGCCTCCGACGCCGGGCCTCTTCCTGCCGCCCTGAGCGAGCAGCCGGAGCTGCAGCCTTCTGCCTGTTTACAGGCGTCGAACGCACGTTGGGCTCCGAAGCCGCCGCCCCGCTATGCAAATGACTCTGGCTTGCTGTGCATCTTGGACGACGGCCTTCGCCTTGAGCTTGGCCTGCCATGGGGGGGATGGAAGGGGTGTAGCCGGCTCCCAGGCTGCTGGCCTCGGTGGCACCCTCTCGAAGGAACGCCTGGCTTTGGCCCCGGATCCCGCCTCACCCCACCGCCCGAGACTCCGCGATGTAGCGGGCCTGCGCCGGAGGGGCGCCCGTCGAGCCGGCGCGCTCCCAACTCATACTTACCTGGCAGGGGAGATACCATGATCACTAAGGTGGTTCTCCCAGGGTGAGGCTCATCCATTGCACTCCGGGTGTGCTGACCCCTGCGATTTCCCCAAATGCGGGAAACTCGACTGCATAATTTGTGGTAGTGGGGGACTGCGTTCGCGCTTTCCCCTGATTTGCTCTGGTCAAAGATAGACAGATACACGCTGCTGCTTGGGGGGCTCCACGAGCCAACAGGTGTGCGAGTCTCCTTTTGCTGCCTGCTGCGAGGGACTCTCAAGCAAGCACAGCCTGTTGGTGCCCCCTTGTGGCCCCATCTAGAAGCTGCCAAAGGGAAGCCGCTCGCTTTGCTGCTGGCTTTTGGTATCTGGGATTTGTTGTGAGCCTTTTTTAAAAGAGAGGAGGGGAGGGGAGGGGAGGGGAGGGGAGGGGAGGGGGGGGTTCCTTCCTTGGTCTTTGTTTTTTCGTTTTCCTCTCTCCGTTTAAACCCTTAACTCTTGATTTGGCGTCCTGATATCTTTGCTTGGCTGCTTTGGACACACCGGCCGAGTTCCCCCTGGGCCCGCTGGCTGTGGATGCCTCCGCTGGTGTAGTGACAGGAATTGGCCTTTGGTTCAGCCGGGAGGGGAGCTTTGTAGCGAGCGCCAGCGGGCACGCTCCAAAGATGGCACTTGCGGCTGCAGCAGCAGGAAGTGCACGGCCGGGCCCTTTTTTGCGGCCGCCTGGTGGGGCTGCCGACGTTGAGCCTCCGACGCCGGGCCTCTTCCTGCCGCCCTGAGCGAGCAGCCGGAGCTGCAGCCTTCTGCCTGTTTACAGGCGTCGAACGCACGTTGGGCTCCGAAGCCGCCGCCCCGCTATGCAAATGACTCTGGCTTGCTGTGCATCTTGGACGACGGCCTTCGCCTTGAGCTTGGCCTGCCATGGGGGGGATGGAAGGGGTGTAGCCGGCTCCCAGGCTGCTGGCCTCGGTGGCACCCTCTCGAAGGAACGCCTGGCTTTGGCCCCGGATCCCGCCTCACCCCACCGCCCGAGACTCCGCGATGTAGCGGGCCTGCGCCGGAGGGGCGCCCGTCGAGCCGGCGCGCTCCCAACTCATACTTACCTGGCAGGGGAGATACCATGATCACTAAGGTGGTTCTCCCAGGGTGAGGCTCATCCATTGCACTCCGGGTGTGCTGACCCCTGCGATTTCCCCAAATGCGGGAAACTCGACTGCATAATTTGTGGTAGTGGGGGACTGCGTTCGCGCTTTCCCCTGATTTGCTCTGGTCAAAGATAGACAGATACACGCTGCTGCTTGGGGGGCTCCACGAGCCAACAGGTGTGCGAGTCTCCTTTTGCTGCCTGCTGCGAGGGACTCTCAAGCAAGCACAGCCTGTTGGTGCCCCCTTGTGGCCCCATCTAGAAGCTGCCAAAGGGAAGCCGCTCGCTTTGCTGCTGGCTTTTGGTATCTGGGATTTGTTGTGAGCCTTTTTTAAAAGAGAGGAGGGGAGGGGAGGGGAGGGGAGGGGAGGGGAGGGGGGGGTTCCTTCCTTGGTCTTTGTTTTTTCGTTTTCCTCTCTCCGTTTAAACCCTTAACTCTTGATTTGGCGTCCTGATATCTTTGCTTGGCTGCTTTGGACACACCGGCCGAGTTCCCCCTGGGCCCGCTGGCTGTGGATGCCTCCGCTGGTGTAGTGACAGGAATTGGCCTTTGGTTCAGCCGGGAGGGGAGCTTTGTAGCGAGCGCCAGCGGGCACGCTCCAAAGATGGCACTTGCGGCTGCAGCAGCAGGAAGTGCACGGCCGGGCCCTTTTTTGCGGCCGCCTGGTGGGGCTGCCGACGTTGAGCCTCCGACGCCGGGCCTCTTCCTGCCGCCCTGAGCGAGCAGCCGGAGCTGCAGCCTTCTGCCTGTTTACAGGCGTCGAACGCACGTTGGGCTCCGAAGCCGCCGCCCCGCTATGCAAATGACTCTGGCTTGCTGTGCATCTTGGACGACGGCCTTCGCCTTGAGCTTGGCCTGCCATGGGGGGGATGGAAGGGGTGTAGCCGGCTCCCAGGCTGCTGGCCTCGGTGGCACCCTCTCGAAGGAACGCCTGGCTTTGGCCCCGGATCCCGCCTCACCCCACCGCCCGAGACTCCGCGATGTAGCGGGCCTGCGCCGGAGGGGCGCCCGTCGAGCCGGCGCGCTCCCAACTCATACTTACCTGGCAGGGGAGATACCATGATCACTAAGGTGGTTCTCCCAGGGTGAGGCTCATCCATTGCACTCCGGGTGTGCTGACCCCTGTGATTTCCCCAAATGCGGGAAACTCGACTGCATAATTTGTGGTAGTGGGGGACTGCGTTCGCGCTTTCCCCTGATTTGCTCTGGTCAAAGATAGACAGATACACGCTGCTGCTTGGGGGGCTCCACGAGCCAACAGGTGTGCGAGTCTCCTTTTGCTGCCTGCTGCGAGGGACTCTCAAGCAAGCACAGCCTGTTGGTGCCCCCTTGTGGCCCCATCTAGAAGCTGCCAAAGGGAAGCCGCTCGCTTTGCTGCTGGCTTTTGGTATCTGGGATTTGTTGTGAGCCTTTTTTAAAAGAGAGGAGGGGAGGGGAGGGGAGGGGGGGGTTCCTTCCTTGGTCTTTGTTTTTTCGTTTTCCTCTCTCCGTTTAAACCCTTAACTCTTGATTTGGCGTCCTGATATCTTTGCTTGGCTGCTTTGGACACACCGGCCGAGTTCCCCCTGGGCCCGCTGGCTGTGGATGCCTCCGCTGGTGTAGTGACAGGAATTGGCCTTTGGTTCAGCCGGGAGGGGAGCTTTGTAGCGAGCGCCAGCGGGCACGCTCCAAAGATGGCACTTGCGGCTGCAGCAGCAGGAAGTGCACGGCCGGGCCCTTTTTTGCGGCCGCCTGGTGGGGCTGCCGACGTTGAGCCTCCGACGCCGGGCCTCTTCCTGCCGCCCTGAGCGAGCAGCCGGAGCTGCAGCCTTCTGCCTGTTTACAGGCGTCGAACGCACGTTGGGCTCCGAAGCCGCCGCCCCGCTATGCAAATGACTCTGGCTTGCTGTGCATCTTGGACGACGGCCTTCGCCTTGAGCTTGGCCTGCCATGGGGGGGATGGAAGGGGTGTAGCCGGCTCCCAGGCTGCTGGCCTCGGTGGCACCCTCTCGAAGGAACGCCTGGCTTTGGCCCCGGATCCCGCCTCACCCCACCGCCCGAGACTCCGCGATGTAGCGGGCCTGCGCCGGAGGGGCGCCCGTCGAGCCGGCGCGCTCCCAACTCATACTTACCTGGCAGGGGAGATACCATGATCACTAAGGTGGTTCTCCCAGGGTGAGGCTCATCCATTGCACTCCGGGTGTGCTGACCCCTGCGATTTCCCCAAATGCGGGAAACTCGACTGCATAATTTGTGGTAGTGGGGGACTGCGTTCGCGCTTTCCCCTGATTTGCTCTGGTCAAAGATAGACAGATACACGCTGCTGCTTGGGGGGCTCCACGAGCCAACAGGTGTGCGAGTCTCCTTTTGCTGCCTGCTGCGAGGGACTCTCAAGCAAGCACAGCCTGTTGGTGCCCCCTTGTGGCCCCATCTAGAAGCTGCCAAAGGGAAGCCGCTCGCTTTGCTGCTGGCTTTTGGTATCTGGGATTTGTTGTGAGCCTTTTTTAAAAGAGAGGAGGGGAGGGGAGGGGAGGGGGGGGTTCCTTCCTTGGTCTTTGTTTTTTCGTTTTCCTCTCTCCGTTTAAACCCTTAACTCTTGATTTGGCGTCCTGATATCTTTGCTTGGCTGCTTTGGACACACCGGCCGAGTTCCCCCTGGGCCCGCTGGCTGTGGATGCCTCCGCTGGTGTAGTGACAGGAATTGGCCTTTGGTTCAGCCGGGAGGGGAGCTTTGTAGCGAGCGCCAGCGGGCACGCTCCAAAGATGGCACTTGCGGCTGCAGCAGCAGGAAGTGCACGGCCGGGCCCTTTTTTGCGGCCGCCTGGTGGGGCTGCCGACGTTGAGCCTCCGACGCCGGGCCTCTTCCTGCCGCCCTGAGCGAGCAGCCGGAGCTGCAGCCTTCTGCCTGTTTACAGGCGTCGAACGCACGTTGGGCTCCGAAGCCGCCGCCCCGCTATGCAAATGACTCTGGCTTGCTGTGCATCTTGGACGACGGCCTTCGCCTTGAGCTTGGCCTGCCATGGGGGGGATGGAAGGGGTGTAGCCGGCTCCCAGGCTGCTGGCCTCGGTGGCACCCTCTCGAAGGAACGCCTGGCTTTGGCCCCGGATCCCGCCTCACCCCACCGCCCGAGACTCCGCGATGTAGCGGGCCTGCGCCGGAGGGGCGCCCGTCGAGCCGGCGCGCTCCCAACTCATACTTACCTGGCAGGGGAGATACCATGATCACTAAGGTGGTTCTCCCAGGGTGAGGCTCATCCATTGCACTCCGGGTGTGCTGACCCCTGCGATTTCCCCAAATGCGGGAAACTCGACTGCATAATTTGTGGTAGTGGGGGACTGCGTTCGCGCTTTCCCCTGATTTGCTCTGGTCAAAGATAGACAGATACACGCTGCTGCTTGGGGGGCTCCACGAGCCAACAGGTGTGCGAGTCTCCTTTTGCTGCCTGCTGCGAGGGACTCTCAAGCAAGCACAGCCTGTTGGTGCCCCCTTGTGGCCCCATCTAGAAGCTGCCAAAGGGAAGCCGCTCGCTTTGCTGCTGGCTTTTGGTATCTGGGATTTGTTGTGAGCCTTTTTTAAAAGAGAGGAGGGGAGGGGAGGGGAGGGGGGGGTTCCTTCCTTGGTCTTTGTTTTTTCGTTTTCCTCTCTCCGTTTAAACCCTTAACTCTTGATTTGGCGTCCTGATATCTTTGCTTGGCTGCTTTGGACACACCGGCCGAGTTCCCCCTGGGCCCGCTGGCTGTGGATGCCTCCGCTGGTGTAGTGACAGGAATTGGCCTTTGGTTCAGCCGGGAGGGGAGCTTTGTAGCGAGCGCCAGCGGGCACGCTCCAAAGATGGCACTTGCGGCTGCAGCAGCAGGAAGTGCACGGCCGGGCCCTTTTTTGCGGCCGCCTGGTGGGGCTGCCGACGTTGAGCCTCCGACGCCGGGCCTCTTCCTGCCGCCCTGAGCGAGCAGCCGGAGCTGCAGCCTTCTGCCTGTTTACAGGCGTCGAACGCACGTTGGGCTCCGAAGCCGCCGCCCCGCTATGCAAATGACTCTGGCTTGCTGTGCATCTTGGACGACGGCCTTCGCCTTGAGCTTGGCCTGCCATGGGGGGGATGGAAGGGGTGTAGCCGGCTCCCAGGCTGCTGGCCTCGGTGGCACCCTCTCGAAGGAACGCCTGGCTTTGGCCCCGGATCCCGCCTCACCCCACCGCCCGAGACTCCGCGATGTAGCGGGCCTGCGCCGGAGGGGCGCCCGTCGAGCCGGCGCGCTCCCAACTCATACTTACCTGGCAGGGGAGATACCATGATCACTAAGGTGGTTCTCCCAGGGTGAGGCTCATCCATTGCACTCCGGGTGTGCTGACCCCTGCGATTTCCCCAAATGCGGGAACCTCGACTGCATAATTTGTGGTAGTGGGGGACTGCGTTCGCGCTTTCCCCTGATTTGCTCTGGTCAAAGATAGACAGATACACGCTGCTGCTTGGGGGGCTCCACGAGCCAACAGGTGTGCGAGTCTCCTTTTGCTGCCTGCTGCGAGGGACTCTCAAGCAAGCACAGCCTGTTGGTGCCCCCTTGTGGCCCCATCTAGAAGCTGCCAAAGGGAAGCCGCTCGCTTTGCTGCTGGCTTTTGGTATCTGGGATTTGTTGTGAGCCTTTTTTAAAAGAGAGGAGGGGAGAGGAGGGGAGGGGAGGGGAGGGGGGGGGTTCCTTCCTTGGTCTTTGTTTTTTCGTTTTCCTCTCTCCGTTTAAACCCTTAACTCTTGATTTGGCGTCCTGATATCTTTGCTTGGCTGCTTTGGACACACCGGCCGAGTTCCCCCTGGGCCCGCTGGCTGTGGATGCCTCCGCTGGTGTAGTGACAGGAATTGGCCTTTGGTTCAGCCGGGAGGGGAGCTTTGTAGCGAGCGCCAGCGGGCACGCTCCAAAGATGGCACTTGCGGCTGCAGCAGCAGGAAGTGCACGGCCGGGCCCTTTTTTGCGGCCGCCTGGTGGGGCTGCCGACGTTGAGCCTCCGACGCCGGGCCTCTTCCTGCCGCCCTGAGCGAGCAGCCGGAGCTGCAGCCTTCTGCCTGTTTACAGGCGTCGAACGCACGTTGGGCTCCGAAGCCGCCGCCCCGCTATGCAAATGACTCTGGCTTGCTGTGCATCTTGGACGACGGCCTTCGCCTTGAGCTTGGCCTGCCATGGGGGGGATGGAAGGGGTGTAGCCGGCTCCCAGGCTGCTGGCCTCGGTGGCACCCTCTCGAAGGAACGCCTGGCTTTGGCCCCGGATCCCGCCTCACCCCACCGCCCGAGACTCCGCGATGTAGCGGGCCTGCGCCGGAGGGGCGCCCGTCGAGCCGGCGCGCTCCCAACTCATACTTACCTGGCAGGGGAGATACCATGATCACTAAGGTGGTTCTCCCAGGGTGAGGCTCATCCATTGCACTCCGGGTGTGCTGACCCCTGCGATTTCCCCAAATGCGGGAAACTCGACTGCATAATTTGTGGTAGTGGGGGACTGCGTTCGCGCTTTCCCCTGATTTGCTCTGGTCAAAGATAGACAGATACACGCTGCTGCTTGGGGGGCTCCACGAGCCAACAGGTGTGCGAGTCTCCTTTTGCTGCCTGCTGCGAGGGACTCTCAAGCAAGCACAGCCTGTTGGTGCCCCCTTGTGGCCCCATCTAGAAGCTGCCAAAGGGAAGCCGCTCGCTTTGCTGCTGGCTTTTGGTATCTGGGATTTGTTGTGAGCCTTTTTTAAAAGAGAGGAGGGGAGGGGAGGGGAGGGGGGGGTTCCTTCCTTGGTCTTTGTTTTTTCGTTTTCCTCTCTCCGTTTAAACCCTTAACTCTTGATTTGGCGTCCTGATATCTTTGCTTGGCTGCTTTGGACACACCGGCCGAGTTCCCCCTGGGCCCGCTGGCTGTGGATGCCTCCGCTGGTGTAGTGACAGGAATTGGCCTTTGGTTCAGCCGGGAGGGGAGCTTTGTAGCGAGCGCCAGCGGGCACGCTCCAAAGATGGCACTTGCGGCTGCAGCAGCAGGAAGTGCACGGCCGGGCCCTTTTTTGCGGCCGCCTGGTGGGGCTGCCGACGTTGAGCCTCCGACGCCGGGCCTCTTCCTGCCGCCCTGAGCGAGCAGCCGGAGCTGCAGCCTTCTGCCTGTTTACAGGCGTCGAACGCACGTTGGGCTCCGAAGCCGCCGCCCCGCTATGCAAATGACTCTGGCTTGCTGTGCATCTTGGACGACGGCCTTCGCCTTGAGCTTGGCCTGCCATGGGGGGGATGGAAGGGGTGTAGCCGGCTCCCAGGCTGCTGGCCTCGGTGGCACCCTCTCGAAGGAACGCCTGGCTTTGGCCCCGGATCCCGCCTCACCCCACCGCCCGAGACTCCGCGATGTAGCGGGCCTGCGCCGGAGGGGCGCCCGTCGAGCCGGCGCGCTCCCAACTCATACTTACCTGGCAGGGGAGATACCATGATCACTAAGGTGGTTCTCCCAGGGTGAGGCTCATCCATTGCACTCCGGGTGTGCTGACCCCTGCGATTTCCCCAAATGCGGGAAACTCGACTGCATAATTTGTGGTAGTGGGGGACTGCGTTCGCGCTTTCCCCTGATTTGCTCTGGTCAAAGATAGACAGATACATGCTGCTGCTTGGGGGGCTCCACGAGCCAACAGGTGTGCGAGTCTCCTTTTGCTGCCTGCTGCGAGGGACTCTCAAGCAAGCACAGCCTGTTGGTGCCCCCTTGTGGCCCCATCTAGAAGCTGCCAAAGGGAAGCCGCTCGCTTTGCTGCTGGCTTTTGGTATCTGGGATTTGTTGTGAGCCTTTTTTAAAAGAGAGGAGGGGAGAGGAGGGGAGGGGAGGGGGGGGGTTCCTTCCTTGGTCTTTGTTTTTTCGTTTTCCTCTCTCCGTTTAAACCCTTAACTCTTGATTTGGCGTCCTGATATCTTTGCTTGGCTGCTTTGGACACACCGGCCGAGTTCCCCCTGGGCCCGCTGGCTGTGGATGCCTCCGCTGGTGTAGTGACAGGAATTGGCCTTTGGTTCAGCCGGGAGGGGAGCTTTGTAGCGAGCGCCAGCGGGCACGCTCCAAAGATGGCACTTGCGGCTGCAGCAGCAGGAAGTGCACGGCCGGGCCCTTTTTTGCGGCCGCCTGGTGGGGCTGCCGACGTTGAGCCTCCGACGCCGGGCCTCTTCCTGCCGCCCTGAGCGAGCAGCCGGAGCTGCAGCCTTCTGCCTGTTTACAGGCGTCGAACGCACGTTGGGCTCCGAAGCCGCCGCCCCGCTATGCAAATGACTCTGGCTTGCTGTGCATCTTGGACGACGGCCTTCGCCTTGAGCTTGGCCTGCCATGGGGGGGATGGAAGGGGTGTAGCCGGCTCCCAGGCTGCTGGCCTCGGTGGCACCCTCTCGAAGGAACGCCTGGCTTTGGCCCCGGATCCCGCCTCACCCCACCGCCCGAGACTCCGCGATGTAGCGGGCCTGCGCCGGAGGGGCGCCCGTCGAGCCGGCGCGCTCCCAACTCATACTTACCTGGCAGGGGAGATACCATGATCACTAAGGTGGTTCTCCCAGGGTGAGGCTCATCCATTGCACTCCGGGTGTGCTGACCCCTGCGATTTCCCCAAATGCGGGAAACTCGACTGCATAATTTGTGGTAGTGGGGGACTGCGTTCGCGCTTTCCCCTGATTTGCTCTGGTCAAAGATAGACAGATACACGCTGCTGCTTGGGGGGCTCCACGAGCCAACAGGTGTGCGAGTCTCCTTTTGCTGCCTGCTGCGAGGGACTCTCAAGCAAGCACAGCCTGTTGGTGCCCCCTTGTGGCCCCATCTAGAAGCTGCCAAAGGGAAGCCGCTCGCTTTGCTGCTGGCTTTTGGTATCTGGGATTTGTTGTGAGCCTTTTTTAAAAGAGAGGAGGGGAGGGGAGGGGAGGGGAGGGGAGGGGAGGGGAGGGGAGGGGGGGGTTCCTTCCTTGGTCTTTGTTTTTTCGTTTTCCTCTCTCCGTTTAAACCCTTAACTCTTGATTTGGCGTCCTGATATCTTTGCTTGGCTGCTTTGGACACACCGGCCGAGTTCCTCCTGGGCCCGCTGGCTGTGGATGCCTCCGCTGGTGTAGTGACAGGAATTGGCCTTTGGTTCAGCCGGGAGGGGAGCTTTGTAGCGAGCGCCAGCGGGCACGCTCCAAAGATGGCACTTGCGGCTGCAGCAGCAGGAAGTGCACGGCCGGGCCCTTTTTTGCGGCCGCCTGGTGGGGCTGCCGACGTTGAGCCTCCGACGCCGGGCCTCTTCCTGCCGCCCTGAGCGAGCAGCCGGAGCTGCAGCCTTCTGCCTGTTTACAGGCGTCGAACGCACGTTGGGCTCCGAAGCCGCCGCCCCGCTATGCAAATGACTCTGGCTTGCTGTGCATCTTGGACGACGGCCTTCGCCTTGAGCTTGGCCTGCCATGGGGGGGATGGAAGGGGTGTAGCCGGCTCCCAGGCTGCTGGCCTCGGTGGCACCCTCTCGAAGGAACGCCTGGCTTTGGCCCCGGATCCCGCCTCACCCCACCGCCCGAGACTCCGCGATGTAGCGGGCCTGCGCCGGAGGGGCGCCCGTCGAGCCGGCGCGCTCCCAACTCATACTTACCTGGCAGGGGAGATACCATGATCACTAAGGTGGTTCTCCCAGGGTGAGGCTCA
The DNA here is from genome assembly GCF_048569485.1 of Anomaloglossus baeobatrachus. Lineage (NCBI taxonomy): Eukaryota > Metazoa > Chordata > Amphibia > Anura > Aromobatidae > Anomaloglossus > Anomaloglossus baeobatrachus. Next base: position 269,811 of record NW_027443436.1, on the reverse strand, counting down.
TCCATTGCACTCCGGGTGTGCTGACCCCTGTGATTTCCCCAAATGCGGGAAACTCGACTGCATAATTTGTGGTAGTGGGGGACTGCGTTCGCGCTTTCCCCTGATTTGCTCTGGTCAAAGATAGACAGATACACGCTGCTGCTTGGGGGGCTCCACGAGCCAACAGGTGTGCGAGTCTCCTTTTGCTGCCTGCTGCGAGGGACTCTCAAGCAAGCACAGCCTGTTGGTGCCCCCTTGTGGCCCCATCTAGAAGCTGCCAAAGGGAAGCCGCTCGCTTTGCTGCTGGCTTTTGGTATCTGGGATTTGTTGTGAGCCTTTTTTAAAAGAGAGGAGGGGAGGGGAGGGGAGGGGGGGGTTCCTTCCTTGGTCTTTGTTTTTTCGTTTTCCTCTCTCCGTTTAAACCCTTAACTCTTGATTTGGCGTCCTGATATCTTTGCTTGGCTGCTTTGGACACACCGGCCGAGTTCCCCCTGGGCCCGCTGGCTGTGGATGCCTCCGCTGGTGTAGTGACAGGAATTGGCCTTTGGTTCAGCCGGGAGGGGAGCTTTGTAGCGAGCGCCAGCGGGCACGCTCCAAAGATGGCACTTGCGGCTGCAGCAGCAGGAAGTGCACGGCCGGGCCCTTTTTTGCGGCCGCCTGGTGGGGCTGCCGACGTTGAGCCTCCGACGCCGGGCCTCTTCCTGCCGCCCTGAGCGAGCAGCCGGAGCTGCAGCCTTCTGCCTGTTTACAGGCGTCGAACGCACGTTGGGCTCCGAAGCCGCCGCCCCGCTATGCAAATGACTCTGGCTTGCTGTGCATCTTGGACGACGGCCTTCGCCTTGAGCTTGGCCTGCCATGGGGGGGATGGAAGGGGTGTAGCCGGCTCCCAGGCTGCTGGCCTCGGTGGCACCCTCTCGAAGGAACGCCTGGCTTTGGCCCCGGATCCCGCCTCACCCCACCGCCCGAGACTCCGCGATGTAGCGGGCCTGCGCCGGAGGGGCGCCCGTCGAGCCGGCGCGCTCCCAACTCATACTTACCTGGCAGGGGAGATACCATGATCACTAAGGTGGTTCTCCCAGGGTGAGGCTCATCCATTGCACTCCGGGTGTGCTGACCCCTGCGATTTCCCCAAATGCGGGAAACTCGACTGCATAATTTGTGGTAGTGGGGGACTGCGTTCGCGCTTTCCCCTGATTTGCTCTGGTCAAAGATAGACAGATACACGCTGCTGCTTGGGGGGCTCCACGAGCCAACAGGTGTGCGAGTCTCCTTTTGCTGCCTGCTGCGAGGGACTCTCAAGCAAGCACAGCCTGTTGGTGCCCCCTTGTGGCCCCATCTAGAAGCTGCCAAAGGGAAGCCGCTCGCTTTGCTGCTGGCTTTTGGTATCTGGGATTTGTTGTGAGCCTTTTTTAAAAGAGAGGAGGGGAGGGGAGGGGAGGGGAGGGGAGGGGAGGGGAGGGGGGGGTTCCTTCCTTGGTCTTTGTTTTTTCGTTTTCCTCTCTCCGTTTAAACCCTTAACTCTTGATTTGGCGTCCTGATATCTTTGCTTGGCTGCTTTGGACACACCGGCCGAGTTCCCCCTGGGCCCGCTGGCTGTGGATGCCTCCGCTGGTGTAGTGACAGGAATTGGCCTTTGGTTCAGCCGGGAGGGGAGCTTTGTAGCGAGCGCCAGCGGGCACGCTCCAAAGATGGCACTTGCGGCTGCAGCAGCAGGAAGTGCACGGCCGGGCCCTTTTTTGCGGCCGCCTGGTGGGGCTGCCGACGTTGAGCCTCCGACGCCGGGCCTCTTCCTGCCGCCCTGAGCGAGCAGCCGGAGCTGCAGCCTTCTGCCTGTTTACAGGCGTCGAACGCACGTTGGGCTCCGAAGCCGCCGCCCCGCTATGCAAATGACTCTGGCTTGCTGTGCATCTTGGACGACGGCCTTCGCCTTGAGCTTGGCCTGCCATGGGGGGGATGGAAGGGGTGTAGCCGGCTCCCAGGCTGCTGGCCTCGGTGGCACCCTCTCGAAGGAACGCCTGGCTTTGGCCCCGGATCCCGCCTCACCCCACCGCCCGAGACTCCGCGATGTAGCGGGCCTGCGCCGGAGGGGCGCCCGTCGAGCCGGCGCGCTCCCAACTCATACTTACCTGGCAGGGGAGATACCATGATCACTAAGGTGGTTCTCCCAGGGTGAGGCTCATCCATTGCACTCCGGGTGTGCTGACCCCTGCGATTTCCCCAAATGCGGGAAACTCGACTGCATAATTTGTGGTAGTGGGGGACTGCGTTCGCGCTTTCCCCTGATTTGCTCTGGTCAAAGATAGACAGATACACGCTGCTGCTTGGGGGGCTCCACGAGCCAACAGGTGTGCGAGTCTCCTTTTGCTGCCTGCTGCGAGGGACTCTCAAGCAAGCACAGCCTGTTGGTGCCCCCTTGTGGCCCCATCTAGAAGCTGCCAAAGGGAAGCCGCTCGCTTTGCTGCTGGCTTTTGGTATCTGGGATTTGTTGTGAGCCTTTTTTAAAAGAGAGGAGGGGAGAGGAGGGGAGGGGAGGGGAGGGGAGGGGAGGGGAGGGGGGGGGTTCCTTCCTTGGTCTTTGTTTTTTCGTTTTCCTCTCTCCGTTTAAACCCTTAACTCTTGATTTGGCGTCCTGATATCTTTGCTTGGCTGCTTTGGACACACCGGCCGAGTTCCCCCTGGGCCCGCTGGCTGTGGATGCCTCCGCTGGTGTAGTGACAGGAATTGGCCTTTGGTTCAGCCGGGAGGGGAGCTTTGTAGCGAGCGCCAGCGGGCACGCTCCAAAGATGGCACTTGCGGCTGCAGCAGCAGGAAGTGCACGGCCGGGCCCTTTTTTGCGGCCGCCTGGTGGGGCTGCCGACGTTGAGCCTCCGACGCCGGGCCTCTTCCTGCCGCCCTGAGCGAGCAGCCGGAGCTGCAGCCTTCTGCCTGTTTACAGGCGTCGAACGCACGTTGGGCTCCGAAGCCGCCGCCCCGCTATGCAAATGACTCTGGCTTGCTGTGCATCTTGGACGACGGCCTTCGCCTTGAGCTTGGCCTGCCATGGGGGGGATGGAAGGGGTGTAGCCGGCTCCCAGGCTGCTGGCCTCGGTGGCACCCTCTCGAAGGAACGCCTGGCTTTGGCCCCGGATCCCGCCTCACCCCACCGCCCGAGACTCCGCGATGTAGCGGGCCTGCGCCGGAGGGGCGCCCGTCGAGCCGGCGCGCTCCCAACTCATACTTACCTGGCAGGGGAGATACCATGATCACTAAGGTGGTTCTCCCAGGGTGAGGCTCATCCATTGCACTCCGGGTGTGCTGACCCCTGCGATTTCCCCAAATGCGGGAAACTCGACTGCATAATTTGTGGTAGTGGGGGACTGCGTTCGCGCTTTCCCCTGATTTGCTCTGGTCAAAGATAGACAGATACACGCTGCTGCTTGGGGGGCTCCACGAGCCAACAGGTGTGCGAGTCTCCTTTTGCTGCCTGCTGCGAGGGACTCTCAAGCAAGCACAGCCTGTTGGTGCCCCCTTGTGGCCCCATCTAGAAGCTGCCAAAGGGAAGCCGCTCGCTTTGCTGCTGGCTTTTGGTATCTGGGATTTGTTGTGAGCCTTTTTTAAAAGAGAGGAGGGGAGGGGAGGGGAGGGGGGGGTTCCTTCCTTGGTCTTTGTTTTTTCGTTTTCCTCTCTCCGTTTAAACCCTTAACTCTTGATTTGGCGTCCTGATATCTTTGCTTGGCTGCTTTGGACACACCGGCCGAGTTCCCCCTGGGCCCGCTGGCTGTGGATGCCTCCGCTGGTGTAGTGACAGGAATTGGCCTTTGGTTCAGCCGGGAGGGGAGCTTTGTAGCGAGCGCCAGCGGGCACGCTCCAAAGATGGCACTTGCGGCTGCAGCAGCAGGAAGTGCACGGCCGGGCCCTTTTTTGCGGCCGCCTGGTGGGGCTGCCGACGTTGAGCCTCCGACGCCGGGCCTCTTCCTGCCGCCCTGAGCGAGCAGCCGGAGCTGCAGCCTTCTGCCTGTTTACAGGCGTCGAACGCACGTTGGGCTCCGAAGCCGCCGCCCCGCTATGCAAATGACTCTGGCTTGCTGTGCATCTTGGACGACGGCCTTCGCCTTGAGCTTGGCCTGCCATGGGGGGGATGGAAGGGGTGTAGCCGGCTCCCAGGCTGCTGGCCTCGGTGGCACCCTCTCGAAGGAACGCCTGGCTTTGGCCCCGGATCCCGCCTCACCCCACCGCCCGAGACTCCGCGATGTAGCGGGCCTGCGCCGGAGGGGCGCCCGTCGAGCCGGCGCGCTCCCAACTCATACTTACCTGGCAGGGGAGATACCATGATCACTAAGGTGGTTCTCCCAGGGTGAGGCTCATCCATTGCACTCCGGGTGTGCTGACCCCTGCGATTTCCCCAAATGCGGGAAACTCGACTGCATAATTTGTGGTAGTGGGGGACTGCGTTCGCGCTTTCCCCTGATTTGCTCTGGTCAAAGATAGACAGATACACGCTGCTGCTTGGGGGGCTCCACGAGCCAACAGGTGTGCGAGTCTCCTTTTGCTGCCTGCTGCGAGGGACTCTCAAGCAAGCACAGCCTGTTGGTGCCCCCTTGTGGCCCCATCTAGAAGCTGCCAAAGGGAAGCCGCTCGCTTTGCTGCTGGCTTTTGGTATCTGGGATTTGTTGTGAGCCTTTTTTAAAAGAGAGGAGGGGAGAGGAGAGGAGGGGAGGGGAGGGGGGGGGTTCCTTCCTTGGTCTTTGTTTTTTCGTTTTCCTCTCTCCGTTTAAACCCTTAACTCTTGATTTGGCGTCCTGATATCTTTGCTTGGCTGCTTTGGACACACCGGCCGAGTTCCCCCTGGGCCCGCTGGCTGTGGATGCCTCCGCTGGTGTAGTGACAGGAATTGGCCTTTGGTTCAGCCGGGAGGGGAGCTTTGTAGCGAGCGCCAGCGGGCACGCTCCAAAGATGGCACTTGCGGCTGCAGCAGCAGGAAGTGCACGGCCGGGCCCTTTTTTGCGGCCGCCTGGTGGGGCTGCCGACGTTGAGCCTCCGACGCCGGGCCTCTTCCTGCCGCCCTGAGCGAGCAGCCGGAGCTGCAGCCTTCTGCCTGTTTACAGGCGTCGAACGCACGTTGGGCTCCGAAGCCGCCGCCCCGCTATGCAAATGACTCTGGCTTGCTGTGCATCTTGGACGACGGCCTTCGCCTTGAGCTTGGCCTGCCATGGGGGGGATGGAAGGGGTGTAGCCGGCTCCCAGGCTGCTGGCCTCGGTGGCACCCTCTCGAAGGAACGCCTGGCTTTGGCCCCGGATCCCGCCTCACCCCACCGCCCGAGACTCCGCGATGTAGCGGGCCTGCGCCGGAGGGGCGCCCGTCGAGCCGGCGCGCTCCCAACTCATACTTACCTGGCAGGGGAGATACCATGATCACTAAGGTGGTTCTCCCAGGGTGAGGCTCATCCATTGCACTCCGGGTGTGCTGACCCCTGCGATTTCCCCAAATGCGGGAAACTCGACTGCATAATTTGTGGTAGTGGGGGACTGCGTTCGCGCTTTCCCCTGATTTGCTCTGGTCAAAGATAGACAGATACACGCTGCTGCTTGGGGGGCTCCACGAGCCAACAGGTGTGCGAGTCTCCTTTTGCTGCCTGCTGCGAGGGACTCTCAAGCAAGCACAGCCTGTTGGTGCCCCCTTGTGGCCCCATCTAGAAGCTGCCAAAGGGAAGCCGCTCGCTTTGCTGCTGGCTTTTGGTATCTGGGATTTGTTGTGAGCCTTTTTTAAAAGAGAGGAGGGGAGGGGAGGGGAGGGGAGGGGAGGGGGGGGTTCCTTCCTTGGTCTTTGTTTTTTCGTTTTCCTCTCTCCGTTTAAACCCTTAACTCTTGATTTGGCGTCCTGATATCTTTGCTTGGCTGCTTTGGACACACCGGCCGAGTTCCCCCTGGGCCCGCTGGCTGTGGATGCCTCCGCTGGTGTAGTGACAGGAATTGGCCTTTGGTTCAGCCGGGAGGGGAGCTTTGTAGCGAGCGCCAGCGGGCACGCTCCAAAGATGGCACTTGCGGCTGCAGCAGCAGGAAGTGCACGGCCGGGCCCTTTTTTGCGGCCGCCTGGTGGGGCTGCCGACGTTGAGCCTCCGACGCCGGGCCTCTTCCTGCCGCCCTGAGCGAGCAGCCGGAGCTGCAGCCTTCTGCCTGTTTACAGGCGTCGAACGCACGTTGGGCTCCGAAGCCGCCGCCCCGCTATGCAAATGACTCTGGCTTGCTGTGCATCTTGGACGACGGCCTTCGCCTTGAGCTTGGCCTGCCATGGGGGGGATGGAAGGGGTGTAGCCGGCTCCCAGGCTGCTGGCCTCGGTGGCACCCTCTCGAAGGAACGCCTGGCTTTGGCCCCGGATCCCGCCTCACCCCACCGCCCGAGACTCCGCGATGTAGCGGGCCTGCGCCGGAGGGGCGCCCGTCGAGCCGGCGCGCTCCCAACTCATACTTACCTGGCAGGGGAGATACCATGATCACTAAGGTGGTTCTCCCAGGGTGAGGCTCATCCATTGCACTCCGGGTGTGCTGACCCCTGCGATTTCCCCAAATGCGGGAAACTCGACTGCATAATTTGTGGTAGTGGGGGACTGCGTTCGCGCTTTCCCCTGATTTGCTCTGGTCAAAGATAGACAGATACACGCTGCTGCTTGGGGGGCTCCACGAGCCAACAGGTGTGCGAGTCTCCTTTTGCTGCCTGCTGCGAGGGACTCTCAAGCAAGCACAGCCTGTTGGTGCCCCCTTGTGGCCCCATCTAGAAGCTGCCAAAGGGAAGCCGCTCGCTTTGCTGCTGGCTTTTGGTATCTGGGATTTGTTGTGAGCCTTTTTTAAAAGAGAGGAGGGGAGAGGAGGGGAGGGGAGGGGGGGGGTTCCTTCCTTGGTCTTTGTTTTTTCGTTTTCCTCTCTCCGTTTAAACCCTTAACTCTTGATTTGGCGTCCTGATATCTTTGCTTGGCTGCTTTGGACACACCGGCCGAGTTCCCCCTGGGCCCGCTGGCTGTGGATGCCTCCGCTGGTGTAGTGACAGGAATTGGCCTTTGGTTCAGCCGGGAGGGGAGCTTTGTAGCGAGCGCCAGCGGGCACGCTCCAAAGATGGCACTTGCGGCTGCAGCAGCAGGAAGTGCACGGCCGGGCCCTTTTTTGCGGCCGCCTGGTGGGGCTGCCGACGTTGAGCCTCCGACGCCGGGCCTCTTCCTGCCGCCCTGAGCGAGCAGCCGGAGCTGCAGCCTTCTGCCTGTTTACAGGCGTCGAACGCACGTTGGGCTCCGAAGCCGCCGCCCCGCTATGCAAATGACTCTGGCTTGCTGTGCATCTTGGACGACGGCCTTCGCCTTGAGCTTGGCCTGCCATGGGGGGGATGGAAGGGGTGTAGCCGGCTCCCAGGCTGCTGGCCTCGGTGGCACCCTCTCGAAGGAACGCCTGGCTTTGGCCCCGGATCCCGCCTCACCCCACCGCCCGAGACTCCGCGATGTAGCGGGCCTGCGCCGGAGGGGCGCCCGTCGAGCCGGCGCGCTCCCAACTCATACTTACCTGGCAGGGGAGATACCATGATCACTAAGGTGGTTCTCCCAGGGTGAGGCTCATCCATTGCACTCCGGGTGTGCTGACCCCTGCGATTTCCCCAAATGCGGGAAACTCGACTGCATAATTTGTGGTAGTGGGGGACTGCGTTCGCGCTTTCCCCTGATTTGCTCTGGTCAAAGATAGACAGATACACGCTGCTGCTTGGGGGGCTCCACGAGCCAACAGGTGTGCGAGTCTCCTTTTGCTGCCTGCTGCGAGGGACTCTCAAGCAAGCACAGCCTGTTGGTGCCCCCTTGTGGCCCCATCTAGAAGCTGCCAAAGGGAAGCCGCTCGCTTTGCTGCTGGCTTTTGGTATCTGGGATTTGTTGTGAGCCTTTTTTAAAAGAGAGGAGGGGAGGGGAGGGGGGGGGTTCCTTCCTTGGTCTTTGTTTTTTCGTTTTCCTCTCTCCGTTTAAACCCTTAACTCTTGATTTGGCGTCCTGATATCTTTGCTTGGCTGCTTTGGACACACCGGCCGAGTTCCCCCTGGGCCCGCTGGCTGTGGATGCCTCCGCTGGTGTAGTGACAGGAATTGGCCTTTGGTTCAGCCGGGAGGGGAGCTTTGTAGCGAGCGCCAGCGGGCACGCTCCAAAGATGGCACTTGCGGCTGCAGCAGCAGGAAGTGCACGGCCGGGCCCTTTTTTGCGGCCGCCTGGTGGGGCTGCCGACGTTGAGCCTCCGACGCCGGGCCTCTTCCTGCCGCCCTGAGCGAGCAGCCGGAGCTGCAGCCTTCTGCCTGTTTACAGGCGTCGAACGCACGTTGGGCTCCGAAGCCGCCGCCCCGCTATGCAAATGACTCTGGCTTGCTGTGCATCTTGGACGACGGCCTTCGCCTTGAGCTTGGCCTGCCATGGGGGGGATGGAAGGGGTGTAGCCGGCTCCCAGGCTGCTGGCCTCGGTGGCACCCTCTCGAAGGAACGCCTGGCTTTGGCCCCGGATCCCGCCTCACCCCACCGCCCGAGACTCCGCGATGTAGCGGGCCTGCGCCGGAGGGGCGCCCGTCGAGCCGGCGCGCTCCCAACTCATACTTACCTGGCAGGGGAGATACCATGATCACTAAGGTGGTTCTCCCAGGGTGAGGCTCATCCATTGCACTCCGGGTGTGCTGACCCCTGCGATTTCCCCAAATGCGGGAAACTCGACTGCATAATTTGTGGTAGTGGGGGACTGCGTTCGCGCTTTCCCCTGATTTGCTCTGGTCAAAGATAGACAGATACACGCTGCTGCTTGGGGGGCTCCACGAGCCAACAGGTGTGCGAGTCTCCTTTTGCTGCCTGCTGCGAGGGACTCTCAAGCAAGCACAGCCTGTTGGTGCCCCCTTGTGGCCCCATCTAGAAGCTGCCAAAGGGAAGCCGCTCGCTTTGCTGCTGGCTTTTGGTATCTGGGATTTGTTGTGAGCCTTTTTTAAAAGAGAGGAGGGGAGGGGAGGGGAGGGGAGGGGAGGGGAGGGGAGGGGAGGGGAGGGGAGGGGAGGGGAGGGGAGGGGAGGGGGGGGTTCCTTCCTTGGTCTTTGTTTTTTCGTTTTCCTCTCTCCGTTTAAACCCTTAACTCTTGATTTGGCGTCCTGATATCTTTGCTTGGCTGCTTTGGACACACCGGCCGAGTTCCCCCTGGGCCCGCTGGCTGTGGATGCCTCCGCTGGTGTAGTGACAGGAATTGGCCTTTGGTTCAGCCGGGAGGGGAGCTTTGTAGCGAGCGCCAGCGGGCACGCTCCAAAGATGGCACTTGCGGCTGCAGCAGCAGGAAGTGCACGGCCGGGCCCTTTTTTGCGGCCGCCTGGTGGGGCTGCCGACGTTGAGCCTCCGACGCCGGGCCTCTTCCTGCCGCCCTGAGCGAGCAGCCGGAGCTGCAGCCTTCTGCCTGTTTACAGGCGTCGAACGCACGTTGGGCTCCGAAGCCGCCGCCCCGCTATGCAAATGACTCTGGCTTGCTGTGCATCTTGGACGACGGCCTTCGCCTTGAGCTTGGCCTGCCATGGGGGGGATGGAAGGGGTGTAGCCGGCTCCCAGGCTGCTGGCCTCGGTGGCACCCTCTCGAAGGAACGCCTGGCTTTGGCCCCGGATCCCGCCTCACCCCACCGCCCGAGACTCCGCGATGTAGCGGGCCTGCGCCGGAGGGGCGCCCGTCGAGCCGGCGCGCTCCCAACTCATACTTACCTGGCAGGGGAGATACCATGATCACTAAGGTGGTTCTCCCAGGGTGAGGCTCATCCATTGCACTCCGGGTGTGCTGACCCCTGCGATTTCCCCAAATGCGGGAAACTCGACTGCATAATTTGTGGTAGTGGGGGACTGCGTTCGCGCTTTCCCCTGATTTGCTCTGGTCAAAGATAGACAGATACACGCTGCTGCTTGGGGGGCTCCACGAGCCAACAGGTGTGCGAGTCTCCTTTTGCTGCCTGCTGCGAGGGACTCTCAAGCAAGCACAGCCTGTTGGTGCCCCCTTGTGGCCCCATCTAGAAGCTGCCAAAGGGAAGCCGCTCGCTTTGCTGCTGGCTTTTGGTATCTGGGATTTGTTGTGAGCCTTTTTTAAAAGAGAGGAGGGGAGGGGAGGGGAGGGGAGGGGGGGTTCCTTCCTTGGTCTTTGTTTTTTCGTTTTCCTCTCTCCGTTTAAACCCTTAACTCTTGATTTGGCGTCCTGATATCTTTGCTTGGCTGCTTTGGACACACCGGCCGAGTTCCCCCTGGGCCCGCTGGCTGTGGATGCCTCCGCTGGTGTAGTGACAGGAATTGGCCTTTGGTTCAGCCGGGAGGGGAGCTTTGTAGCGAGCGCCAGCGGGCACGCTCCAAAGATGGCACTTGCGGCTGCAGCAGCAGGAAGTGCACGGCCGGGCCCTTTTTTGCGGCCGCCTGGTGGGGCTGCCGACGTTGAGCCTCCGACGCCGGGCCTCTTCCTGCCGCCCTGAGCGAGCAGCCGGAGCTGCAGCCTTCTGCCTGTTTACAGGCGTCGAACGCACGTTGGGCTCCGAAGCCGCCGCCCCGCTATGCAAATGACTCTGGCTTGCTGTGCATCTTGGACGACGGCCTTCGCCTTGAGCTTGGCCTGCCATGGGGGGGATGGAAGGGGTGTAGCCGGCTCCCAGGCTGCTGGCCTCGGTGGCACCCTCTCGAAGGAACGCCTGGCTTTGGCCCCGGATCCCGCCTCACCCCACCGCCCGAGACTCCGCGATGTAGCGGGCCTGCGCCGGAGGGGCGCCCGTCGAGCCGGCGCGCTCCCAACTCATACTTACCTGGCAGGGGAGATACCATGATCACTAAGGTGGTTCTCCCAGGGTGAGGCTCATCCATTGCACTCCGGGTGTGCTGACCCCTGTGATTTCCCCAAATGCGGGAAACTCGACTGCATAATTTGTGGTAGTGGGGGACTGCGTTCGCGCTTTCCCCTGATTTGCTCTGGTCAAAGATAGACAGATACACGCTGCTGCTTGGGGGGCTCCACGAGCCAACAGGTGTGCGAGTCTCCTTTTGCTGCCTGCTGCGAGGGACTCTCAAGCAAGCACAGCCTGTTGGTGCCCCCTTGTGGCCCCATCTAGAAGCTGCCAAAGGGAAGCCGCTCGCTTTGCTGCTGGCTTTTGGTATCTGGGATTTGTTGTGAGCCTTTTTTAAAAGAGAGGAGGGGAGGGGAGGGGAGGGGAGGGGGGGGTTCCTTCCTTGGTCTTTGTTTTTTCGTTTTCCTCTCTCCGTTTAAACCCTTAACTCTTGATTTGGCGTCCTGATATCTTTGCTTGGCTGCTTTGGACACACCGGCCGAGTTCCCCCTGGGCCCGCTGGCTGTGGATGCCTCCGCTGGTGTAGTGACAGGAATTGGCCTTTGGTTCAGCCGGGAGGGGAGCTTTGTAGCGAGCGCCAGCGGGCACGCTCCAAAGATGGCACTTGCGGCTGCAGCAGCAGGAAGTGCACGGCCGGGCCCTTTTTTGCGGCCGCCTGGTGGGGCTGCCGACGTTGAGCCTCCGACGCCGGGCCTCTTCCTGCCGCCCTGAGCGAGCAGCCGGAGCTGCAGCCTTCTGCCTGTTTACAGGCGTCGAACGCACGTTGGGCTCCGAAGCCGCCGCCCCGCTATGCAAATGACTCTGGCTTGCTGTGCATCTTGGACGACGGCCTTCGCCTTGAGCTTGGCCTGCCATGGGGGGGATGGAAGGGGTGTAGCCGGCTCCCAGGCTGCTGGCCTCGGTGGCACCCTCTCGAAGGAACGCCTGGCTTTGGCCCCGGATCCCGCCTCACCCCACCGCCCGAGACTCCGCGATGTAGCGGGCCTGCGCCGGAGGGGCGCCCGTCGAGCCGGCGCGCTCCCAACTCATACTTACCTGGCAGGGGAGATACCATGATCACTAAGGTGGTTCTCCCAGGGTGAGGCTCATCCATTGCACTCCGGGTGTGCTGACCCCTGCGATTTCCCCAAATGCGGGAAACTCGACTGCATAATTTGTGGTAGTGGGGGACTGCGTTCGCGCTTTCCCCTGATTTGCTCTGGTCAAAGATAGACAGATACACGCTGCTGCTTGGGGGGCTCCACGAGCCAACAGGTGTGCGAGTCTCCTTTTGCTGCCTGCTGCGAGGGACTCTCAAGCAAGCACAGCCTGTTGGTGCCCCCTTGTGGCCCCATCTAGAAGCTGCCAAAGGGAAGCCGCTCGCTTTGCTGCTGGCTTTTGGTATCTGGGATTTGTTGTGAGCCTTTTTTAAAAGAGAGGAGGGGAGGGGAGGGGAGGGGAGGGGGGGGTTCCTTCCTTGGTCTTTGTTTTTTCGTTTTCCTCTCTCCGTTTAAACCCTTAACTCTTGATTTGGCGTCCTGATATCTTTGCTTGGCTGCTTTGGACACACCGGCCGAGTTCCCCCTGGGCCCGCTGGCTGTGGATGCCTCCGCTGGTGTAGTGACAGGAATTGGCCTTTGGTTCAGCCGGGAGGGGAGCTTTGTAGCGAGCGCCAGCGGGCACGCTCCAAAGATGGCACTTGCGGCTGCAGCAGCAGGAAGTGCACGGCCGGGCCCTTTTTTGCGGCCGCCTGGTGGGGCTGCCGACGTTGAGCCTCCGACGCCGGGCCTCTTCCTGCCGCCCTGAGCGAGCAGCCGGAGCTGCAGCCTTCTGCCTGTTTACAGGCGTCGAACGCACGTTGGGCTCCGAAGCCGCCGCCCCGCTATGCAAATGACTCTGGCTTGCTGTGCATCTTGGACGACGGCCTTCGCCTTGAGCTTGGCCTGCCATGGGGGGGATGGAAGGGGTGTAGCCGGCTCCCAGGCTGCTGGCCTCGGTGGCACCCTCTCGAAGGAACGCCTGGCTTTGGCCCCGGATCCCGCCTCACCCCACCGCCCGAGACTCCGCGATGTAGCGGGCCTGCGCCGGAGGGGCGCCCGTCGAGCCGGCGCGCTCCCAACTCATACTTACCTGGCAGGGGAGATACCATGATCACTAAGGTGGTTCTCCCAGGGTGAGGCTCATCCATTGCACTCCGGGTGTGCTGACCCCTGCGATTTCCCCAAATGCGGGAAACTCGACTGCATAATTTGTGGTAGTGGGGGACTGCGTTCGCGCTTTCCCCTGATTTGCTCTGGTCAAAGATAGACAGATACACGCTGCTGCTTGGGGGGCTCCACGAGCCAACAGGTGTGCGAGTCTCCTTTTGCTGCCTGCTGCGAGGGACTCTCAAGCAAGCACAGCCTGTTGGTGCCCCCTTGTGGCCCCATCTAGAAGCTGCCAAAGGGAAGCCGCTCGCTTTGCTGCTGGCTTTTGGTATCTGGGATTTGTTGTGAGCCTTTTTTAAAAGAGAGGAGGGGAGAGGAGGGAGGGGAGGGGAGGGGAGGGGAGGGGAGGGGAGGGGGGGGGTTCCTTCCTTGGTCTTTGTTTTTTCGTTTTCCTCTCTCCGTTTAAACCCTTAACTCTTGATTTGGCGTCCTGATATCTTTGCTTGGCTGCTTTGGACACACCGGCCGAGTTCCCCCTGGGCCCGCTGGCTGTGGATGCCTCCGCTGGTGTAGTGACAGGAATTGGCCTTTGGTTCAGCCGGGAGGGGAGCTTTGTAGCGAGCGCCAGCGGGCACGCTCCAAAGATGGCACTTGCGGCTGCAGCAGCAGGAAGTGCACGGCCGGGCCCTTTTTTGCGGCCGCCTGGTGGGGCTGCCGACGTTGAGCCTCCGACGCCGGGCCTCTTCCTGCCGCCCTGAGCGAGCAGCCGGAGCTGCAGCCTTCTGCCTGTTTACAGGCGTCGAACGCACGTTGGGCTCCGAAGCCGCCGCCCCGCTATGCAAATGACTCTGGCTTGCTGTGCATCTTGGACGACGGCCTTCGCCTTGAGCTTGGCCTGCCATGGGGGGGATGGAAGGGGTGTAGCCGGCTCCCAGGCTGCTGGCCTCGGTGGCACCCTCTCGAAGGAACGCCTGGCTTTGGCCCCGGATCCCGCCTCACCCCACCGCCCGAGACTCCGCGATGTAGCGGGCCTGCGCCGGAGGGGCGCCCGTCGAGCCGGCGCGCTCCCAACTCATACTTACCTGGCAGGGGAGATACCATGATCACTAAGGTGGTTCTCCCAGGGTGAGGCTCATCCATTGCACTCCGGGTGTGCTGACCCCTGCGATTTCCCCAAATGCGGGAAACTCGACTGCATAATTTGTGGTAGTGGGGGACTGCGTTCGCGCTTTCCCCTGATTTGCTCTGGTCAAAGATAGACAGATACACGCTGCTGCTTGGGGGGCTCCACGAGCCAACAGGTGTGCGAGTCTCCTTTTGCTGCCTGCTGCGAGGGACTCTCAAGCAAGCACAGCCTGTTGGTGCCCCCTTGTGGCCCCATCTAGAAGCTGCCAAAGGGAAGCCGCTCGCTTTGCTGCTGGCTTTTGGTATCTGGGATTTGTTGTGAGCCTTTTTTAAAAGAGAGGAGGGGAGGGGAGGGGAGGGGGGGGTTCCTTCCTTGGTCTTTGTTTTTTCGTTTTCCTCTCTCCGTTTAAACCCTTAACTCTTGATTTGGCGTCCTGATATCTTTGCTTGGCTGCTTTGGACACACCGGCCGAGTTCCCCCTGGGCCCGCTGGCTGTGGATGCCTCCGCTGGTGTAGTGACAGGAATTGGCCTTTGGTTCAGCCGGGAGGGGAGCTTTGTAGCGAGCGCCAGCGGGCACGCTCCAAAGATGGCACTTGCGGCTGCAGCAGCAGGAAGTGCACGGCCGGGCCCTTTTTTGCGGCCGCCTGGTGGGGCTGCCGACGTTGAGCCTCCGACGCCGGGCCTCTTCCTGCCGCCCTGAGCGAGCAGCCGGAGCTGCAGCCTTCTGCCTGTTTACAGGCGTCGAACGCACGTTGGGCTCCGAAGCCGCCGCCCCGCTATGCAAATGACTCTGGCTTGCTGTGCATCTTGGACGACGGCCTTCGCCTTGAGCTTGGCCTGCCATGGGGGGGATGGAAGGGGTGTAGCCGGCTCCCAGGCTGCTGGCCTCGGTGGCACCCTCTCGAAGGAACGCCTGGCTTTGGCCCCGGATCCCGCCTCACCCCACCGCCCGAGACTCCGCGATGTAGCGGGCCTGCGCCGGAGGGGCGCCCGTCGAGCCGGCGCGCTCCCAACTCATACTTACCTGGCAGGGGAGATACCATGATCACTAAGGTGGTTCTCCCAGGGTGAGGCTCATCCATTGCACTCCGGGTGTGCTGACCCCTGCGATTTCCCCAAATGCGGGAAACTCGACTGCATAATTTGTGGTAGTGGGGGACTGCGTTCGCGCTTTCCCCTGATTTGCTCTGGTCAAAGATAGACAGATACACGCTGCTGCTTGGGGGGCTCCACGAGCCAACAGGTGTGCGAGTCTCCTTTTGCTGCCTGCTGCGAGGGACTCTCAAGCAAGCACAGCCTGTTGGTGCCCCCTTGTGGCCCCATCTAGAAGCTGCCAAAGGGAAGCCGCTCGCTTTGCTGCTGGCTTTTGGTATCTGGGATTTGTTGTGAGCCTTTTTTAAAAGAGAGGAGGGGAGAGGAGGGGAGAGGAGGGGAGGAGGGGGGGGTTCCTTCCTTGGTCTTTGTTTTTTCGTTTTCCTCTCTCCGTTTAAACCCTTAACTCTTGATTTGGCGTCCTGATATCTTTGCTTGGCTGCTTTGGACACACCGGCCGAGTTCCCCCTGGGCCCGCTGGCTGTGGATGCCTCCGCTGGTGTAGTGACAGGAATTGGCCTTTGGTTCAGTCGGGAGGGGAGCTTTGTAGCGAGCGCCAGCGGGCACGCTCCAAAGATGGCACTTGCGGCTGCAGCAGCAGGAAGTGCACGGCCGGGCCCTTTTTTGCGGCCGCCTGGTGGGGCTGCCGACGTTGAGCCTCCGACGCCGGGCCTCTTCCTGCCGCCCTGAGCGAGCAGCCGGAGCTGCAGCCTTCTGCCTGTTTACAGGCGTCGAACGCACGTTGGGCTCCGAAGCCGCCGCCCCGCTATGCAAATGACTCTGGCTTGCTGTGCATCTTGGACGACGGCCTTCGCCTTGAGCTTGGCCTGCCATGGGGGGGATGGAAGGGGTGTAGCCGGCTCCCAGGCTGCTGGCCTCGGTGGCACCCTCTCGAAGGAACGCCTGGCTTTGGCCCCGGATCCCGCCTCACCCCACCGCCCGAGACTCCGCGATGTAGCGGGCCTGCGCCGGAGGGGCGCCCGTCGAGCCGGCGCGCTCCCAACTCATACTTACCTGGCAGGGGAGATACCATGATCACTAAGGTGGTTCTCCCAGGGTGAGGCTCATCCATTGCACTCCGGGTGTGCTGACCCCTGCGATTTCCCCAAATGCGGGAAACTCGACTGCATAATTTGTGGTAGTGGGGGACTGCGTTCGCGCTTTCCCCTGATTTGCTCTGGTCAAAGATAGACAGATACACGCTGCTGCTTGGGGGGCTCCACGAGCCAACAGGTGTGCGAGTCTCCTTTTGCTGCCTGCTGCGAGGGACTCTCAAGCAAGCACAGCCTGTTGGTGCCCCCTTGTGGCCCCATCTAGAAGCTGCCAAAGGGAAGCCGCTCGCTTTGCTGCTGGCTTTTGGTATCTGGGATTTGTTGTGAGCCTTTTTTAAAAGAGAGGAGGGGAGGGGAGGGGAGGGGGGGGTTCCTTCCTTGGTCTTTGTTTTTTCGTTTTCCTCTCTCCGTTTAAACCCTTAACTCTTGATTTGGCGTCCTGATATCTTTGCTTGGCTGCTTTGGACACACCGGCCGAGTTCCCCCTGGGCCCGCTGGCTGTGGATGCCTCCGCTGGTGTAGTGACAGGAATTGGCCTTTGGTTCAGCCGGGAGGGGAGCTTTGTAGCGAGCGCCAGCGGGCACGCTCCAAAGATGGCACTTGCGGCTGCAGCAGCAGGAAGTGCACGGCCGGGCCCTTTTTTGCGGCCGCCTGGTGGGGCTGCCGACGTTGAGCCTCCGACGCCGGGCCTCTTCCTGCCGCCCTGAGCGAGCAGCCGGAGCTGCAGCCTTCTGCCTGTTTACAGGCGTCGAACGCACGTTGGGCTCCGAAGCCGCCGCCCCGCTATGCAAATGACTCTGGCTTGCTGTGCATCTTGGACGACGGCCTTCGCCTTGAGCTTGGCCTGCCATGGGGGGGATGGAAGGGGTGTAGCCGGCTCCCAGGCTGCTGGCCTCGGTGGCACCCTCTCGAAGGAACGCCTGGCTTTGGCCCCGGATCCCGCCTCACCCCACCGCCCGAGACTCCGCGATGTAGCGGGCCTGCGCCGGAGGGGCGCCCGTCGAGCCGGCGCACTCCCAACTCATACTTACCTGGCAGGGGAGATACCATGATCACTAAGGTGGTTCTCCCAGGGTGAGGCTCATCCATTGCACTCCGGGTGTGCTGACCCCTGCGATTTCCCCAAATGCGGGAAACTCGACTGCATAATTTGTGGTAGTGGGGGACTGCGTTCGCGCTTTCCCCTGATTTGCTCTGGTCAAAGATAGACAGATACACGCTGCTGCTTGGGGGGCTCCACGAGCCAACAGGTGTGCGAGTCTCCTTTTGCTGCCTGCTGCGAGGGACTCTCAAGCAAGCACAGCCTGTTGGTGCCCCCTTGTGGCCCCATCTAGAAGCTGCCAAAGGGAAGCCGCTCGCTTTGCTGCTGGCTTTTGGTATCTGGGATTTGTTGTGAGCCTTTTTTAAAAGAGAGGAGGGGAGGGGAGGGGAGGGGAGGGGGGGGTTCCTTCCTTGGTCTTTGTTTTTTCGTTTTCCTCTCTCCGTTTAAACCCTTAACTCTTGATTTGGCGTCCTGATATCTTTGCTTGGCTGCTTTGGACACACCGGCCGAGTTCCCCCTGGGCCCGCTGGCTGTGGATGCCTCCGCTGGTGTAGTGACAGGAATTGGCCTTTGGTTCAGCCGGGAGGGGAGCTTTGTAGCGAGCGCCAGCGGGCACGCTCCAAAGATGGCACTTGCGGCTGCAGCAGCAGGAAGTGCACGGCCGGGCCCTTTTTTGCGGCCGCCTGGTGGGGCTGCCGACGTTGAGCCTCCGACGCCGGGCCTCTTCCTGCCGCCCTGAGCGAGCAGCCGGAGCTGCAGCCTTCTGCCTGTTTACAGGCGTCGAACGCACGTTGGGCTCCGAAGCCGCCGCCCCGCTATGCAAATGACTCTGGCTTGCTGTGCATCTTGGACGACGGCCTTCGCCTTGAGCTTGGCCTGCCATGGGGGGGATGGAAGGGGTGTAGCCGGCTCCCAGGCTGCTGGCCTCGGTGGCACCCTCTCGAAGGAACGCCTGGCTTTGGCCCCGGATCCCGCCTCACCCCACCGCCCGAGACTCCGCGATGTAGCGGGCCTGCGCCGGAGGGGCGCCCGTCGAGCCGGCGCGCTCCCAACTCATACTTACCTGGCAGGGGAGATACCATGATCACTAAGGTGGTTCTCCCAGGGTGAGGCTCATCCATTGCACTCCGGGTGTGCTGACCCCTGCGATTTCCCCAAATGCGGGAAACTCGACTGCATAATTTGTGGTAGTGGGGGACTGCGTTCGCGCTTTCCCCTGATTTGCTCTGGTCAAAGATAGACAGATACACGCTGCTGCTTGGGGGGCTCCACGAGCCAACAGGTGTGCGAGTCTCCTTTTGCTGCCTGCTGCGAGGGACTCTCAAGCAAGCACAGCCTGTTGGTGCCCCCTTGTGGCCCCATCTAGAAGCTGCCAAAGGGAAGCCGCTCGCTTTGCTGCTGGCTTTTGGTATCTGGGATTTGTTGTGAGCCTTTTTTAAAAGAGAGGAGGGGAGGGGAGGGGAGGGGAGGGGGGGGGTTCCTTCCTTGGTCTTTGTTTTTTCGTTTTCCTCTCTCCGTTTAAACCCTTAACTCTTGATTTGGCGTCCTGATATCTTTGCTTGGCTGCTTTGGACACACCGGCCGAGTTCCCCCTGGGCCCGCTGGCTGTGGATGCCTCCGCTGGTGTAGTGACAGGAATTGGCCTTTGGTTCAGCCGGGAGGGGAGCTTTGTAGCGAGCGCCAGCGGGCACGCTCCAAAGATGGCACTTGCGGCTGCAGCAGCAGGAAGTGCACGGCCGGGCCCTTTTTTGCGGCCGCCTGGTGGGGCTGCCGACGTTGAGCCTCCGACGCCGGGCCTCTTCCTGCCGCCCTGAGCGAGCAGCCGGAGCTGCAGCCTTCTGCCTGTTTACAGGCGTCGAACGCACGTTGGGCTCCGAAGCCGCCGCCCCGCTATGCAAATGACTCTGGCTTGCTGTGCATCTTGGACGACGGCCTTCGCCTTGAGCTTGGCCTGCCATGGGGGGGATGGAAGGGGTGTAGCCGGCTCCCAGGCTGCTGGCCTCGGTGGCACCCTCTCGAAGGAACGCCTGGCTTTGGCCCCGGATCCCGCCTCACCCCACCGCCCGAGACTCCGCGATGTAGCGGGCCTGCGCCGGAGGGGCGCCCGTCGAGCCGGCGCGCTCCCAACTCATACTTACCTGGCAGGGGAGATACCATGATCACTAAGGTGGTTCTCCCAGGGTGAGGCTCATCCATTGCACTCCGGGTGTGCTGACCCCTGCGATTTCCCCAAATGCGGGAAACTCGACTGCATAATTTGTGGTAGTGGGGGACTGCGTTCGCGCTTTCCCCTGATTTGCTCTGGTCAAAGATAGACAGATACACGCTGCTGCTTGGGGGGCTCCACGAGCCAACAGGTGTGCGAGTCTCCTTTTGCTGCCTGCTGCGAGGGACTCTCAAGCAAGCACAGCCTGTTGGTGCCCCCTTGTGGCCCCATCTAGAAGCTGCCAAAGGGAAGCCGCTCGCTTTGCTGCTGGCTTTTGGTATCTGGGATTTGTTGTGAGCCTTTTTTAAAAGAGAGGAGGGGAGGGGAGGGGAGGGGGGGGTTCCTTCCTTGGTCTTTGTTTTTTCGTTTTCCTCTCTCCGTTTAAACCCTTAACTCTTGATTTGGCGTCCTGATATCTTTGCTTGGCTGCTTTGGACACACCGGCCGAGTTCCCCCTGGGCCCGCTGGCTGTGTGGATGCCTCCGCTGGTGTAGTGACAGGAATTGGCCTTTGGTTCAGCCGGGAGGGGAGCTTTGTAGCGAGCGCCAGCGGGCACGCTCCAAAGATGGCACTTGCGGCTGCAGCAGCAGGAAGTGCACGGCCGGGCCCTTTTTTGCGGCCGCCTGGTGGGGCTGCCGACGTTGAGCCTCCGACGCCGGGCCTCTTCCTGCCGCCCTGAGCGAGCAGCCGGAGCTGCAGCCTTCTGCCTGTTTACAGGCGTCGAACGCACGTTGGGCTCCGAAGCCGCCGCCCCGCTATGCAAATGACTCTGGCTTGCTGTGCATCTTGGACGACGGCCTTCGCCTTGAGCTTGGCCTGCCATGGGGGGGATGGAAGGGGTGTAGCCGGCTCCCAGGCTGCTGGCCTCGGTGGCACCCTCTCGAAGGAACGCCTGGCTTTGGCCCCGGATCCCGCCTCACCCCACCGCCCGAGACTCCGCGATGTAGCGGGCCTGCGCCGGAGGGGCGCCCGTCGAGCCGGCGCGCTCCCAACTCATACTTACCTGGCAGGGGAGATACCATGATCACTAAGGTGGTTCTCCCAGGGTGAGGCTCATCCATTGCACTCCGGGTGTGCTGACCCCTGCGATTTCCCCAAATGCGGGAAACTCGACTGCATAATTTGTGGTAGTGGGGGACTGCGTTCGCGCTTTCCCCTGATTTGCTCTGGTCAAAGATAGACAGATACACGCTGCTGCTTGGGGGGCTCCACGAGCCAACAGGTGTGCGAGTCTCCTTTTGCTGCCTGCTGCGAGGGACTCTCAAGCAAGCACAGCCTGTTGGTGCCCCCTTGTGGCCCCATCTAGAAGCTGCCAAAGGGAAGCCGCTCGCTTTGCTGCTGGCTTTTGGTATCTGGGATTTGTTGTGAGCCTTTTTTAAAAGAGAGGAGGGGAGGGGAGGGGAGGGGAGGGGAGGGGAGGGGAGGGGAGGGGGGGGTTCCTTCCTTGGTCTTTGTTTTTTCGTTTTCCTCTCTCCGTTTAAACCCTTAACTCTTGATTTGGCGTCCTGATATCTTTGCTTGGCTGCTTTGGACACACCGGCCGAGTTCCCCCTGGGCCCGCTGGCTGTGGATGCCTCCGCTGGTGTAGTGACAGGAATTGGCCTTTGGTTCAGCCGGGAGGGGAGCTTTGTAGCGAGCGCCAGCGGGCACGCTCCAAAGATGGCACTTGCGGCTGCAGCAGCAGGAAGTGCACGGCCGGGCCCTTTTTTGCGGCCGCCTGGTGGGGCTGCCGACGTTGAGCCTCCGACGCCGGGCCTCTTCCTGCCGCCCTGAGCGAGCAGCCGGAGCTGCAGCCTTCTGCCTGTTTACAGGCGTCGAACGCACGTTGGGCTCCGAAGCCGCCGCCCCGCTATGCAAATGACTCTGGCTTGCTGTGCATCTTGGACGACGGCCTTCGCCTTGAGCTTGGCCTGCCATGGGGGGGATGGAAGGGGTGTAGCCGGCTCCCAGGCTGCTGGCCTCGGTGGCACCCTCTCGAAGGAACGCCTGGCTTTGGCCCCGGATCCCGCCTCACCCCACCGCCCGAGACTCCGCGATGTAGCGGGCCTGCGCCGGAGGGGCGCCCGTCGAGCCGGCGCGCTCCCAACTCATACTTACCTGGCAGGGGAGATACCATGATCACTAAGGTGGTTCTCCCAGGGTGAGGCTCATCCATTGCACTCCGGGTGTGCTGACCCCTGCGATTTCCCCAAATGCGGGAAACTCGACTGCATAATTTGTGGTAGTGGGGGACTGCGTTCGCGCTTTCCCCTGATTTGCTCTGGTCAAAGATAGACAGATACACGCTGCTGCTTGGGGGGCTCCACGAGCCAACAGGTGTGCGAGTCTCCTTTTGCTGCCTGCTGCGAGGGACTCTCAAGCAAGCACAGCCTGTTGGTGCCCCCTTGTGGCCCCATCTAGAAGCTGCCAAAGGGAAGCCGCTCGCTTTGCTGCTGGCTTTTGGTATCTGGGATTTGTTGTGAGCCTTTTTTAAAAGAGAGGAGGGGAGAGGAGGGGAGGGGAGGGGGGGGGTTCCTTCCTTGGTCTTTGTTTTTTCGTTTTCCTCTCTCCGTTTAAACCCTTAACTCTTGATTTGGCGTCCTGATATCTTTGCTTGGCTGCTTTGGACACACCGGCCGAGTTCCCCCTGGGCCCGCTGGCTGTGGATGCCTCCGCTGGTGTAGTGACAGGAATTGGCCTTTGGTTCAGCCGGGAGGGGAGCTTTGTAGCGAGCGCCAGCGGGCACGCTCCAAAGATGGCACTTGCGGCTGCAGCAGCAGGAAGTGCACGGCCGGGCCCTTTTTTGCGGCCGCCTGGTGGGGCTGCCGACGTTGAGCCTCCGACGCCGGGCCTCTTCCTGCCGCCCTGAGCGAGCAGCCGGAGCTGCAGCCTTCTGCCTGTTTACAGGCGTCGAACGCACGTTGGGCTCCGAAGCCGCCGCCCCGCTATGCAAATGACTCTGGCTTGCTGTGCATCTTGGACGACGGCCTTCGCCTTGAGCTTGGCCTGCCATGGGGGGGATGGAAGGGGTGTAGCCGGCTCCCAGGCTGCTGGCCTCGGTGGCACCCTCTCGAAGGAACGCCTGGCTTTGGCCCCGGATCCCGCCTCACCCCACCGCCCGAGACTCCGCGATGTAGCGGGCCTGCGCCGGAGGGGCGCCCGTCGAGCCGGCGCGCTCCCAACTCATACTTACCTGGCAGGGGAGATACCATGATCACTAAGGTGGTTCTCCCAGGGTGAGGCTCATCCATTGCACTCCGGGTGTGCTGACCCCTGCGATTTCCCCAAATGCGGGAAACTCGACTGCATAATTTGTGGTAGTGGGGGACTGCGTTCGCGCTTTCCCCTGATTTGCTCTGGTCAAAGATAGACAGATACACGCTGCTGCTTGGGGGGCTCCACGAGCCAACAGGTGTGCGAGTCTCCTTTTGCTGCCTGCTGCGAGGGACTCTCAAGCAAGCACAGCCTGTTGGTGCCCCCTTGTGGCCCCATCTAGAAGCTGCCAAAGGGAAGCCGCTCGCTTTGCTGCTGGCTTTTGGTATCTGGGATTTGTTGTGAGCCTTTTTTAAAAGAGAGGAGGGGAGGGGAGAGGAGGGGAGGGGAGGGGAGGGGGGGGTTCCTTCCTTGGTCTTTGTTTTTTCGTTTTCCTCTCTCCGTTTAAACCCTTAACTCTTGATTTGGCGTCCTGATATCTTTGCTTGGCTGCTTTGGACACACCGGCCGAGTTCCCCCTGGGCCCGCTGGCTGTGGATGCCTCCGCTGGTGTAGTGACAGGAATTGGCCTTTGGTTCAGCCGGGAGGGGAGCTTTGTAGCGAGCGCCAGCGGGCACGCTCCAAAGATGGCACTTGCGGCTGCAGCAGCAGGAAGTGCACGGCCGGGCCCTTTTTTGCGGCCGCCTGGTGGGGCTGCCGACGTTGAGCCTCCGACGCCGGGCCTCTTCCTGCCGCCCTGAGCGAGCAGCCGGAGCTGCAGCCTTCTGCCTGTTTACAGGCGTCGAACGCACGTTGGGCTCCGAAGCCGCCGCCCCGCTATGCAAATGACTCTGGCTTGCTGTGCATCTTGGACGACGGCCTTCGCCTTGAGCTTGGCCTGCCATGGGGGGGATGGAAGGGGTGTAGCCGGCTCCCAGGCTGCTGGCCTCGGTGGCACCCTCTCGAAGGAACGCCTGGCTTTGGCCCCGGATCCCGCCTCACCCCACCGCCCGAGACTCCGCGATGTAGCGGGCCTGCGCCGGAGGGGCGCCCGTCGAGCCGGCGCGCTCCCAACTCATACTTACCTGGCAGGGGAGATACCATGATCACTAAGGTGGTTCTCCCAGGGTGAGGCTCATCCATTGCACTCCGGGTGTGCTGACCCCTGCGATTTCCCCAAATGCGGGAAACTCGACTGCATAATTTGTGGTAGTGGGGGACTGCGTTCGCGCTTTCCCCTGATTTGCTCTGGTCAAAGATAGACAGATACACGCTGCTGCTTGGGGGGCTCCACGAGCCAACAGGTGTGCGAGTCTCCTTTTGCTGCCTGCTGCGAGGGACTCTCAAGCAAGCACAGCCTGTTGGTGCCCCCTTGTGGCCCCATCTAGAAGCTGCCAAAGGGAAGCCGCTCGCTTTGCTGCTGGCTTTTGGTATCTGGGATTTGTTGTGAGCCTTTTTTAAAAGAGAGGAGGGGAGGGGAGGGGGGGGGTTCCTTCCTTGGTCTTTGTTTTTTCGTTTTCCTCTCTCCGTTTAAACCCTTAACTCTTGATTTGGCGTCCTGATATCTTTGCTTGGCTGCTTTGGACACACCGGCCGAGTTCCCCCTGGGCCCGCTGGCTGTGGATGCCTCCGCTGGTGTAGTGACAGGAATTGGCCTTTGGTTCAGCCGGGAGGGGAGCTTTGTAGCGAGCGCCAGCGGGCACGCTCCAAAGATGGCACTTGCGGCTGCAGCAGCAGGAAGTGCACGGCCGGGCCCTTTTTTGCGGCCGCCTGGTGGGGCTGCCGACGTTGAGCCTCCGACGCCGGGCCTCTTCCTGCCGCCCTGAGCGAGCAGCCGGAGCTGCAGCCTTCTGCCTGTTTACAGGCGTCGAACGCACGTTGGGCTCCGAAGCCGCCGCCCCGCTATGCAAATGACTCTGGCTTGCTGTGCATCTTGGACGACGGCCTTCGCCTTGAGCTTGGCCTGCCATGGGGGGGATGGAAGGGGTGTAGCCGGCTCCCAGGCTGCTGGCCTCGGTGGCACCCTCTCGAAGGAACGCCTGGCTTTGGCCCCGGATCCCGCCTCACCCCACCGCCCGAGACTCCGCGATGTAGCGGGCCTGCGCCGGAGGGGCGCCCGTCGAGCCGGCGCGCTCCCAACTCATACTTACCTGGCAGGGGAGATACCATGATCACTAAGGTGGTTCTCCCAGGGTGAGGCTCATCCATTGCACTCCGGGTGTGCTGACCCCTGCGATTTCCCCAAATGCGGGAAACTCGACTGCATAATTTGTGGTAGTGGGGGACTGCGTTCGCGCTTTCCCCTGATTTGCTCTGGTCAAAGATAGACAGATACACGCTGCTGCTTGGGGGGCTCCACGAGCCAACAGGTGTGCGAGTCTCCTTTTGCTGCCTGCTGCGAGGGACTCTCAAGCAAGCACAGCCTGTTGGTGCCCCCTTGTGGCCCCATCTAGAAGCTGCCAAAGGGAAGCCGCTCGCTTTGCTGCTGGCTTTTGGTATCTGGGATTTGTTGTGAGCCTTTTTTAAAAGAGAGGAGGGGAGAGGAGGGGAGGGGAGGGGAGGGGAGGGGGGGGGTTCCTTCCTTGGTCTTTGTTTTTTCGTTTTCCTCTCTCCGTTTAAACCCTTAACTCTTGATTTGGCGTCCTGATATCTTTGCTTGGCTGCTTTGGACACACCGGCCGAGTTCCCCCTGGGCCCGCTGGCTGTGGATGCCTCCGCTGGTGTAGTGACAGGAATTGGCCTTTGGTTCAGCCGGGAGGGGAGCTTTGTAGCGAGCGCCAGCGGGCACGCTCCAAAGATGGCACTTGCGGCTGCAGCAGCAGGAAGTGCACGGCCGGGCCCTTTTTTGCGGCCGCCTGGTGGGGCTGCCGACGTTGAGCCTCCGACGCCGGGCCTCTTCCTGCCGCCCTGAGCGAGCAGCCGGAGCTGCAGCCTTCTGCCTGTTTACAGGCGTCGAACGCACGTTGGGCTCCGAAGCCGCCGCCCCGCTATGCAAATGACTCTGGCTTGCTGTGCATCTTGGACGACGGCCTTCGCCTTGAGCTTGGCCTGCCATGGGGGGGATGGAAGGGGTGTAGCCGGCTCCCAGGCTGCTGGCCTCGGTGGCACCCTCTCGAAGGAACGCCTGGCTTTGGCCCCGGATCCCGCCTCACCCCACCGCCCGAGACTCCGCGATGTAGCGGGCCTGCGCCGGAGGGGCGCCCGTCGAGCCGGCGCGCTCCCAACTCATACTTACCTGGCAGGGGAGATACCATGATCACTAAGGTGGTTCTCCCAGGGTGAGGCTCATCCATTGCACTCCGGGTGTGCTGACCCCTGCGATTTCCCCAAATGCGGGAAACTCGACTGCATAATTTGTGGTAGTGGGGGACTGCGTTTGCGCTTTCCCCTGATTTGCTCTGGTCAAAGATAGACAGATACACGCTGCTGCTTGGGGGGCTCCACGAGCCAACAGGTGTGCGAGTCTCCTTTTGCTGCCTGCTGCGAGGGACTCTCAAGCAAGCACAGCCTGTTGGTGCCCCCTTGTGGCCCCATCTAGAAGCTGCCAAAGGGAAGCCGCTCGCTTTGCTGCTGGCTTTTGGTATCTGGGATTTGTTGTGAGCCTTTTTTAAAAGAGAGGAGGGGAGGGGAGGGGAGGGGAGGGGGGGGTTCCTTCCTTGGTCTTTGTTTTTTCGTTTTCCTCTCTCCGTTTAAACCCTTAACTCTTGATTTGGCGTCCTGATATCTTTGCTTGGCTGCTTTGGACACACCGGCCGAGTTCCCCCTGGGCCCGCTGGCTGTGGATGCCTCCGCTGGTGTAGTGACAGGAATTGGCCTTTGGTTCAGCCGGGAGGGGAGCTTTGTAGCGAGCGCCAGCGGGCACGCTCCAAAGATGGCACTTGCGGCTGCAGCAGCAGGAAGTGCACGGCCGGGCCCTTTTTTGCGGCCGCCTGGTGGGGCTGCCGACGTTGAGCCTCCGACGCCGGGCCTCTTCCTGCCGCCCTGAGCGAGCAGCCGGAGCTGCAGCCTTCTGCCTGTTTACAGGCGTCGAACGCACGTTGGGCTCCGAAGCCGCCGCCCCGCTATGCAAATGACTCTGGCTTGCTGTGCATCTTGGACGACGGCCTTCGCCTTGAGCTTGGCCTGCCATGGGGGGGATGGAAGGGGTGTAGCCGGCTCCCAGGCTGCTGGCCTCGGTGGCACCCTCTCGAAGGAACGCCTGGCTTTGGCCCCGGATCCCGCCTCACCCCACCGCCCGAGACTCCGCGATGTAGCGGGCCTGCGCCGGAGGGGCGCCCGTCGAGCCGGCGCGCTCCCAACTCATACTTACCTGGCAGGGGAGATACCATGATCACTAAGGTGGTTCTCCCGGGTGAGGCTCATCCATTGCACTCCGGGTGTGCTGACCCCTGCGATTTCCCCAAATGCGGGAAACTCGACTGCATAATTTGTGGTAGTGGGGGACTGCGTTCGCGCTTTCCCCTGATTTGCTCTGGTCAAAGATAGACAGATACACGCTGCTGCTTGGGGGGCTCCACGAGCCAACAGGTGTGCGAGTCTCCTTTTGCTGCCTGCTGCGAGGGACTCTCAAGCAAGCACAGCCTGTTGGTGCCCCCTTGTGGCCCCATCTAGAAGCTGCCAAAGGGAAGCCGCTCGCTTTGCTGCTGGCTTTTGGTATCTGGGATTTGTTGTGAGCCTTTTTTAAAAGAGAGGAGGGGAGGGGAGGGGGGGGTTCCTTCCTTGGTCTTTGTTTTTTCGTTTTCCTCTCTCCGTTTAAACCCTTAACTCTTGATTTGGCGTCCTGATATCTTTGCTTGGCTGCTTTGGACACACCGGCCGAGTTCCCCCTGGGCCCGCTGGCTGTGGATGCCTCCGCTGGTGTAGTGACAGGAATTGGCCTTTGGTTCAGCCGGGAGGGGAGCTTTGTAGCGAGCGCCAGCGGGCACGCTCCAAAGATGGCACTTGCGGCTGCAGCAGCAGGAAGTGCACGGCCGGGCCCTTTTTTGCGGCCGCCTGGTGGGGCTGCCGACGTTGAGCCTCCGACGCCGGGCCTCTTCCTGCCGCCCTGAGCGAGCAGCCGGAGCTGCAGCCTTCTGCCTGTTTACAGGCGTCGAACGCACGTTGGGCTCCGAAGCCGCCGCCCCGCTATGCAAATGACTCTGGCTTGCTGTGCATCTTGGACGACGGCCTTCGCCTTGAGCTTGGCCTGCCATGGGGGGGATGGAAGGGGTGTAGCCGGCTCCCAGGCTGCTGGCCTCGGTGGCACCCTCTCGAAGGAACGCCTGGCTTTGGCCCCGGATCCCGCCTCACCCCACCGCCCGAGACTCCGCGATGTAGCGGGCCTGCGCCGGAGGGGCGCCCGTCGAGCCGGCGCGCTCCCAACTCATACTTACCTGGCAGGGGAGATACCATGATCACTAAGGTGGTTCTCCCAGGGTGAGGCTCATCCATTGCACTCCGGGTGTGCTGACCCCTGCGATTTCCCCAAATGCGGGAAACTCGACTGCATAATTTGTGGTAGTGGGGGACTGCGTTCGCGCTTTCCCCTGATTTGCTCTGGTCAAAGATAGACAGATACACGCTGCTGCTTGGGGGGCTCCACGAGCCAACAGGTGTGCGAGTCTCCTTTTGCTGCCTGCTGCGAGGGACTCTCAAGCAAGCACAGCCTGTTGGTGCCCCCTTGTGGCCCCATCTAGAAGCTGCCAAAGGGAAGCCGCTCGCTTTGCTGCTGGCTTTTGGTATCTGGGATTTGTTGTGAGCCTTTTTTAAAAGAGAGGAGGGGAGGGGAGGGGAGGGGAGGGGGGGGGTTCCTTCCTTGGTCTTTGTTTTTTCGTTTTCCTCTCTCCGTTTAAACCCTTAACTCTTGATTTGGCGTCCTGATATCTTTGCTTGGCTGCTTTGGACACACCGGCCGAGTTCCCCCTGGGCCCGCTGGCTGTGGATGCCTCCGCTGGTGTAGTGACAGGAATTGGCCTTTGGTTCAGCCGGGAGGGGAGCTTTGTAGCGAGCGCCAGCGGGCACGCTCCAAAGATGGCACTTGCGGCTGCAGCAGCAGGAAGTGCACGGCCGGGCCCTTTTTTGCGGCCGCCTGGTGGGGCTGCCGACGTTGAGCCTCCGACGCCGGGCCTCTTCCTGCCGCCCTGAGCGAGCAGCCGGAGCTGCAGCCTTCTGCCTGTTTACAGGCGTCGAACGCACGTTGGGCTCCGAAGCCGCCGCCCCGCTATGCAAATGACTCTGGCTTGCTGTGCATCTTGGACGACGGCCTTCGCCTTGAGCTTGGCCTGCCATGGGGGGGATGGAAGGGGTGTAGCCGGCTCCCAGGCTGCTGGCCTCGGTGGCACCCTCTCGAAGGAACGCCTGGCTTTGGCCCCGGATCCCGCCTCACCCCACCGCCCGAGACTCCGCGATGTAGCGGGCCTGCGCCGGAGGGGCGCCCGTCGAGCCGGCGCGCTCCCAACTCATACTTACCTGGCAGGGGAGATACCATGATCACTAAGGTGGTTCTCCCAGGGTGAGGCTCATCCATTGCACTCCGGGTGTGCTGACCCCTGCGATTTCCCCAAATGCGGGAAACTCGACTGCATAATTTGTGGTAGTGGGGGACTGCGTTCGCGCTTTCCCCTGATTTGCTCTGGTCAAAGATAGACAGATACACGCTGCTGCTTGGGGGGCTCCACGAGCCAACAGGTGTGCGAGTCTCCTTTTGCTGCCTGCTGCGAGGGACTCTCAAGCAAGCACAGCCTGTTGGTGCCCCCTTGTGGCCCCATCTAGAAGCTGCCAAAGGGAAGCCGCTCGCTTTGCTGCTGGCTTTTGGTATCTGGGATTTGTTGTGAGCCTTTTTTAAAAGAGAGGAGGGGAGGGGAGGGGGGGGTTCCTTCCTTGGTCTTTGTTTTTTCGTTTTCCTCTCTCCGTTTAAACCCTTAACTCTTGATTTGGCGTCCTGATATCTTTGCTTGGCTGCTTTGGACACACCGGCCGAGTTCCCCCTGGGCCCGCTGGCTGTGGATGCCTCCGCTGGTGTAGTGACAGGAATTGGCCTTTGGTTCAGCCGGGAGGGGAGCTTTGTAGCGAGCGCCAGCGGGCACGCTCCAAAGATGGCACTTGCGGCTGCAGCAGCAGGAAGTGCACGGCCGGGCCCTTTTTTGCGGCCGCCTGGTGGGGCTGCCGACGTTGAGCCTCCGACGCCGGGCCTCTTCCTGCCGCCCTGAGCGAGCAGCCGGAGCTGCAGCCTTCTGCCTGTTTACAGGCGTCGAACGCACGTTGGGCTCCGAAGCCGCCGCCCCGCTATGCAAATGACTCTGGCTTGCTGTGCATCTTGGACGACGGCCTTCGCCTTGAGCTTGGCCTGCCATGGGGGGGATGGAAGGGGTGTAGCCGGCTCCCAGGCTGCTGGCCTCGGTGGCACCCTCTCGAAGGAACGCCTGGCTTTGGCCCCGGATCCCGCCTCACCCCACCGCCCGAGACTCCGCGATGTAGCGGGCCTGCGCCGGAGGGGCGCCCGTCGAGCCGGCGCGCTCCCAACTCATACTTACCTGGCAGGGGAGATACCATGATCACTAAGGTGGTTCTCCCAGGGTGAGGCTCATCCATTGCACTCCGGATGTGCTGACCCCTGCGATTTCCCCAAATGCGGGAAACTCGACTGCATAATTTGTGGTAGTGGGGGACTGCGTTCGCGCTTTCCCCTGATTTGCTCTGGTCAAAGATAGACAGATACACGCTGCTGCTTGGGGGGCTCCACGAGCCAACAGGTGTGCGAGTCTCCTTTTGCTGCCTGCTGCGAGGGACTCTCAAGCAAGCACAGCCTGTTGGTGCCCCCTTGTGGCCCCATCTAGAAGCTGCCAAAGGGAAGCCGCTCGCTTTGCTGCTGGCTTTTGGTATCTGGGATTTGTTGTGAGCCTTTTTTAAAAGAGAGGAGGGGAGGGGAGGGGAGGGGGGGGTTCCTTCCTTGGTCTTTGTTTTTTCGTTTTCCTCTCTCCGTTTAAACCCTTAACTCTTGATTTGGCGTCCTGATATCTTTGCTTGGCTGCTTTGGACACACCGGCCGAGTTCCCCCTGGGCCCGCTGGCTGTGGATGCCTCCGCTGGTGTAGTGACAGGAATTGGCCTTTGGTTCAGCCGGGAGGGGAGCTTTGTAGCGAGCGCCAGCGGGCACGCTCCAAAGATGGCACTTGCGGCTGCAGCAGCAGGAAGTGCACGGCCGGGCCCTTTTTTGCGGCCGCCTGGTGGGGCTGCCGACGTTGAGCCTCCGACGCCGGGCCTCTTCCTGCCGCCCTGAGCGAGCAGCCGGAGCTGCAGCCTTCTGCCTGTTTACAGGCGTCGAACGCACGTTGGGCTCCGAAGCCGCCGCCCCGCTATGCAAATGACTCTGGCTTGCTGTGCATCTTGGACGACGGCCTTCGCCTTGAGCTTGGCCTGCCATGGGGGGGATGGAAGGGGTGTAGCCGGCTCCCAGGCTGCTGGCCTCGGTGGCACCCTCTCGAAGGAACGCCTGGCTTTGGCCCCGGATCCCGCCTCACCCCACCGCCCGAGACTCCGCGATGTAGCGGGCCTGCGCCGGAGGGGCGCCCGTCGAGCCGGCGCGCTCCCAACTCATACTTACCTGGCAGGGGAGATACCATGATCACTAAGGTGGTTCTCCCAGGGTGAGGCTCATCCATTGCACTCCGGGTGTGCTGACCCCTGCGATTTCCCCAAATGCGGGAAACTCGACTGCATAATTTGTGGTAGTGGGGGACTGCGTTCGCGCTTTCCCCTGATTTGCTCTGGTCAAAGATAGACAGATACACGCTGCTGCTTGGGGGGCTCCACGAGCCAACAGGTGTGCGAGTCTCCTTTTGCTGCCTGCTGCGAGGGACTCTCAAGCAAGCACAGCCTGTTGGTGCCCCCTTGTGGCCCCATCTAGAAGCTGCCAAAGGGAAGCCGCTCGCTTTGCTGCTGGCTTTTGGTATCTGGGATTTGTTGTGAGCCTTTTTTAAAAGAGAGGAGGGGAGAGGAGGGGAGGGGAGGGGGGGGGTTCCTTCCTTGGTCTTTGTTTTTTCGTTTTCCTCTCTCCGTTTAAACCCTTAACTCTTGATTTGGCGTCCTGATATCTTTGCTTGGCTGCTTTGGACACACCGGCCGAGTTCCCCCTGGGCCCGCTGGCTGTGGATGCCTCCGCTGGTGTAGTGACAGGAATTGGCCTTTGGTTCAGCCGGGAGGGGAGCTTTGTAGCGAGCGCCAGCGGGCACGCTCCAAAGATGGCACTTGCGGCTGCAGCAGCAGGAAGTGCACGGCCGGGCCCTTTTTTGCGGCCGCCTGGTGGGGCTGCCGACGTTGAGCCTCCGACGCCGGGCCTCTTCCTGCCGCCCTGAGCGAGCAGCCGGAGCTGCAGCCTTCTGCCTGTTTACAGGCGTCGAACGCACGTTGGGCTCCGAAGCCGCCGCCCCGCTATGCAAATGACTCTGGCTTGCTGTGCATCTTGGACGACGGCCTTCGCCTTGAGCTTGGCCTGCCATGGGGGGGATGGAAGGGGTGTAGCCGGCTCCCAGGCTGCTGGCCTCGGTGGCACCCTCTCGAAGGAACGCCTGGCTTTGGCCCCGGATCCCGCCTCACCCCACCGCCCGAGACTCCGCGATGTAGCGGGCCTGCGCCGGAGGGGCGCCCGTCGAGCCGGCGCGCTCCCAACTCATACTTACCTGGCAGGGGAGATACCATGATCACTAAGGTGGTTCTCCCAGGGTGAGGCTCATCCATTGCACTCCGGGTGTGCTGACCCCTGCGATTTCCCCAAATGCGGGAAACTCGACTGCATAATTTGTGGTAGTGGGGGACTGCGTTCGCGCTTTCCCCTGATTTGCTCTGGTCAAAGATAGACAGATACACGCTGCTGCTTGGGGGGCTCCACGAGCCAACAGGTGTGCGAGTCTCCTTTTGCTGCCTGCTGCGAGGGACTCTCAAGCAAGCACAGCCTGTTGGTGCCCCCTTGTGGCCCCATCTAGAAGCTGCCAAAGGGAAGCCGCTCGCTTTGCTGCTGGCTTTTGGTATCTGGGATTTGTTGTGAGCCTTTTTTAAAAGAGAGGAGGGGAGGGGAGGGGAGGGGGGGGGTTCCTTCCTTGGTCTTTGTTTTTTCGTTTTCCTCTCTCCGTTTAAACCCTTAACTCTTGATTTGGCGTCCTGATATCTTTGCTTGGCTGCTTTGGACACACCGGCCGAGTTCCCCCTGGGCCCGCTGGCTGTGGATGCCTCCGCTGGTGTAGTGACAGGAATTGGCCTTTGGTTCAGCCGGGAGGGGAGCTTTGTAGCGAGCGCCAGCGGGCACGCTCCAAAGATGGCACTTGCGGCTGCAGCAGCAGGAAGTGCACGGCCGGGCCCTTTTTTGCGGCCGCCTGGTGGGGCTGCCGACGTTGAGCCTCCGACGCCGGGCCTCTTCCTGCCGCCCTGAGCGAGCAGCCGGAGCTGCAGCCTTCTGCCTGTTTACAGGCGTCGAACGCACGTTGGGCTCCGAAGCCGCCGCCCCGCTATGCAAATGACTCTGGCTTGCTGTGCATCTTGGACGACGGCCTTCGCCTTGAGCTTGGCCTGCCATGGGGGGGATGGAAGGGGTGTAGCCGGCTCCCAGGCTGCTGGCCTCGGTGGCACCCTCTCGAAGGAACGCCTGGCTTTGGCCCCGGATCCCGCCTCACCCCACCGCCCGAGACTCCGCGATGTAGCGGGCCTGCGCCGGAGGGGCGCCCGTCGAGCCGGCGCGCTCCCAACTCATACTTACCTGGCAGGGGAGATACCATGATCACTAAGGTGGTTCTCCCAGGGTGAGGCTCATCCATTGCACTCCGGGTGTGCTGACCCCTGCGATTTCCCCAAATGCGGGAAACTCGACTGCATAATTTGTGGTAGTGGGGGACTGCGTTCGCGCTTTCCCCTGATTTGCTCTGGTCAAAGATAGACAGATACACGCTGCTGCTTGGGGGGCTCCACGAGCCAACAGGTGTGCGAGTCTCCTTTTGCTGCCTGCTGCGAGGGACTCTCAAGCAAGCACAGCCTGTTGGTGCCCCCTTGTGGCCCCATCTAGAAGCTGCCAAAGGGAAGCCGCTCGCTTTGCTGCTGGCTTTTGGTATCTGGGATTTGTTGTGAGCCTTTTTTAAAAGAGAGGAGGGGAGAGGAGGGGAGAGGAGGGGAGAGGAGGGGAGGGGAGGGGAGGGGAGGGGAGGGGAGGGGGGGGTTCCTTCCTTGGTCTTTGTTTTTTCGTTTTCCTCTCTCCGTTTAAACCCTTAACTCTTGATTTGGCGTCCTGATATCTTTGCTTGGCTGCTTTGGACACACCGGCCGAGTTCCCCCTGGGCCCGCTGGCTGTGGATGCCTCCGCTGGTGTAGTGACAGGAATTGGCCTTTGGTTCAGCCGGGAGGGGAGCTTTGTAGCGAGCGCCAGCGGGCACGCTCCAAAGATGGCACTTGCGGCTGCAGCAGCAGGAAGTGCACGGCCGGGCCCTTTTTTGCGGCCGCCTGGTGGGGCTGCCGACGTTGAGCCTCCGACGCCGGGCCTCTTCCTGCCGCCCTGAGCGAGCAGCCGGAGCTGCAGCCTTCTGCCTGTTTACAGGCGTCGAACGCACGTTGGGCTCCGAAGCCGCCGCCCCGCTATGCAAATGACTCTGGCTTGCTGTGCATCTTGGACGACGGCCTTCGCCTTGAGCTTGGCCTGCCATGGGGGGGATGGAAGGGGTGTAGCCGGCTCCCAGGCTGCTGGCCTCGGTGGCACCCTCTCGAAGGAACGCCTGGCTTTGGCCCCGGATCCCGCCTCACCCCACCGCCCGAGACTCCGCGATGTAGCGGGCCTGCGCCGGAGGGGCGCCCGTCGAGCCGGCGCGCTCCCAACTCATACTTACCTGGCAGGGGAGATACCATGATCACTAAGGTGGTTCTCCCAGGGTGAGGCTCATCCATTGCACTCCGGGTGTGCTGACCCCTGCGATTTCCCCAAATGCGGGAAACTCGACTGCATAATTTGTGGTAGTGGGGGACTGCGTTCGCGCTTTCCCCTGATTTGCTCTGGTCAAAGATAGACAGATACACGCTGCTGCTTGGGGGGCTCCACGAGCCAACAGGTGTGCGAGTCTCCTTTTGCTGCCTGCTGCGAGGGACTCTCAAGCAAGCACAGCCTGTTGGTGCCCCCTTGTGGCCCCATCTAGAAGCTGCCAAAGGGAAGCCGCTCGCTTTGCTGCTGGCTTTTGGTATCTGGGATTTGTTGTGAGCCTTTTTTAAAAGAGAGGAGGGGAGGGGAGGGGAGGGGAGGGGAGGGGAGGGGGGGGTTCCTTCCTTGGTCTTTGTTTTTTCGTTTTCCTCTCTCCGTTTAAACCCTTAACTCTTGATTTGGCGTCCTGATATCTTTGCTTGGCTGCTTTGGACACACCGGCCGAGTTCCCCCTGGGCCCGCTGGCTGTGGATGCCTCCGCTGGTGTAGTGACAGGAATTGGCCTTTGGTTCAGCCGGGAGGGGAGCTTTGTAGCGAGCGCCAGCGGGCACGCTCCAAAGATGGCACTTGCGGCTGCAGCAGCAGGAAGTGCACGGCCGGGCCCTTTTTTGCGGCCGCCTGGTGGGGCTGCCGACGTTGAGCCTCCGACGCCGGGCCTCTTCCTGCCGCCCTGAGCGAGCAGCCGGAGCTGCAGCCTTCTGCCTGTTTACAGGCGTCGAACGCACGTTGGGCTCCGAAGCCGCCGCCCCGCTATGCAAATGACTCTGGCTTGCTGTGCATCTTGGACGACGGCCTTCGCCTTGAGCTTGGCCTGCCATGGGGGGGATGGAAGGGGTGTAGCCGGCTCCCAGGCTGCTGGCCTCGGTGGCACCCTCTCGAAGGAACGCCTGGCTTTGGCCCCGGATCCCGCCTCACCCCACCGCCCGAGACTCCGCGATGTAGCGGGCCTGCGCCGGAGGGGCGCCCGTCGAGCCGGCGCGCTCCCAACTCATACTTACCTGGCAGGGGAGATACCATGATCACTAAGGTGGTTCTCCCAGGGTGAGGCTCATCCATTGCACTCCGGGTGTGCTGACCCCTGCGATTTCCCCAAATGCGGGAAACTCGACTGCATAATTTGTGGTAGTGGGGGACTGCGTTCGCGCTTTCCCCTGATTTGCTCTGGTCAAAGATAGACAGATACACGCTGCTGCTTGGGGGGCTCCACGAGCCAACAGGTGTGCGAGTCTCCTTTTGCTGCCTGCTGCGAGGGACTCTCAAGCAAGCACAGCCTGTTGGTGCCCCCTTGTGGCCCCATCTAGAAGCTGCCAAAGGGAAGCCGCTCGCTTTGCTGCTGGCTTTTGGTATCTGGGATTTGTTGTGAGCCTTTTTTAAAAGAGAGGAGGGGAGAGGAGGGGAGGGGAGGGGAGGGGGGGGGTTCCTTCCTTGGTCTTTGTTTTTTCGTTTTCCTCTCTCCGTTTAAACCCTTAACTCTTGATTTGGCGTCCTGATATCTTTGCTTGGCTGCTTTGGACACACCGGCCGAGTTCCCCCTGGGCCCGCTGGCTGTGGATGCCTCCGCTGGTGTAGTGACAGGAATTGGCCTTTGGTTCAGCCGGGAGGGGAGCTTTGTAGCGAGCGCCAGCGGGCACGCTCCAAAGATGGCACTTGCGGCTGCAGCAGCAGGAAGTGCACGGCCGGGCCCTTTTTTGCGGCCGCCTGGTGGGGCTGCCGACGTTGAGCCTCCGACGCCGGGCCTCTTCCTGCCGCCCTGAGCGAGCAGCCGGAGCTGCAGCCTTCTGCCTGTTTACAGGCGTCGAACGCACGTTGGGCTCCGAAGCCGCCGCCCCGCTATGCAAATGACTCTGGCTTGCTGTGCATCTTGGACGACGGCCTTCGCCTTGAGCTTGGCCTGCCATGGGGGGGATGGAAGGGGTGTAGCCGGCTCCCAGGCTGCTGGCCTCGGTGGCACCCTCTCGAAGGAACGCCTGGCTTTGGCCCCGGATCCCGCCTCACCCCACCGCCCGAGACTCCGCGATGTAGCGGGCCTGCGCCGGAGGGGCGCCCGTCGAGCCGGCGCGCTCCCAACTCATACTTACCTGGCAGGGGAGATACCATGATCACTAAGGTGGTTCTCCCAGGGTGAGGCTCATCCATTGCACTCCGGGTGTGCTGACCCCTGCGATTTCCCCAAATGCGGGAAACTCGACTGCATAATTTGTGGTAGTGGGGGACTGCGTTCGCGCTTTCCCCTGATTTGCTCTGGTCAAAGATAGACAGATACACGCTGCTGCTTGGGGGGCTCCACGAGCCAACAGGTGTGCGAGTCTCCTTTTGCTGCCTGCTGCGAGGGACTCTCAAGCAAGCACAGCCTGTTGGTGCCCCCTTGTGGCCCCTTCTAGAAGCTGCCAAAGGGAAGCCGCTCGCTTTGCTGCTGGCTTTTGGTATCTGGGATTTGTTGTGAGCCTTTTTTAAAAGAGAGGAGGGGAGGGGAGGGGGGGGTTCCTTCCTTGGTCTTTGTTTTTTCGTTTTCCTCTCTCCGTTTAAACCCTTAACTCTTGATTTGGCGTCCTGATATCTTTGCTTGGCTGCTTTGGACACACCGGCCGAGTTCCCCCTGGGCCCGCTGGCTGTGGATGCCTCCGCTGGTGTAGTGACAGGAATTGGCCTTTGGTTCAGCCGGGAGGGGAGCTTTGTAGCGAGCGCCAGCGGGCACGCTCCAAAGATGGCACTTGCGGCTGCAGCAGCAGGAAGTGCACGGCCGGGCCCTTTTTTGCGGCCGCCTGGTGGGGCTGCCGACGTTGAGCCTCCGACGCCGGGCCTCTTCCTGCCGCCCTGAGCGAGCAGCCGGAGCTGCAGCCTTCTGCCTGTTTACAGGCGTCGAACGCACGTTGGGCTCCGAAGCCGCCGCCCCGCTATGCAAATGACTCTGGCTTGCTGTGCATCTTGGACGACGGCCTTCGCCTTGAGCTTGGCCTGCCATGGGGGGGATGGAAGGGGTGTAGCCGGCTCCCAGGCTGCTGGCCTCGGTGGCACCCTCTCGAAGGAACGCCTGGCTTTGGCCCCGGATCCCGCCTCACCCCACCGCCCGAGACTCCGCGATGTAGCGGGCCTGCGCCGGAGGGGCGCCCGTCGAGCCGGCGCGCTCCCAACTCATACTTACCTGGCAGGGGAGATACCATGATCACTAAGGTGGTTCTCCCAGGGTGAGGCTCATCCATTGCACTCCGGGTGTGCTGACCCCTGCGATTTCCCCAAATGCGGGAAACTCGACTGCATAATTTGTGGTAGTGGGGGACTGCGTTCGCGCTTTCCCCTGATTTGCTCTGGTCAAAGATAGACAGATACACGCTGCTGCTTGGGGGGCTCCACGAGCCAACAGGTGTGCGAGTCTCCTTTTGCTGCCTGCTGCGAGGGACTCTCAAGCAAGCACAGCCTGTTGGTGCCCCCTTGTGGCCCCATCTAGAAGCTGCCAAAGGGAAGCCGCTCGCTTTGCTGCTGGCTTTTGGTATCTGGGATTTGTTGTGAGCCTTTTTTAAAAGAGAGGAGGGGAGGGGAGGGGGGGGTTCCTTCCTTGGTCTTTGTTTTTTCGTTTTCCTCTCTCCGTTTAAACCCTTAACTCTTGATTTGGCGTCCTGATATCTTTGCTTGGCTGCTTTGGACACACCGGCCGAGTTCCCCCTGGGCCCGCTGGCTGTGGATGCCTCCGCTGGTGTAGTGACAGGAATTGGCCTTTGGTTCAGCCGGGAGGGGAGCTTTGTAGCGAGCGCCAGCGGGCACGCTCCAAAGATGGCACTTGCGGCTGCAGCAGCAGGAAGTGCACGGCCGGGCCCTTTTTTGCGGCCGCCTGGTGGGGCTGCCGACGTTGAGCCTCCGACGCCGGGCCTCTTCCTGCCGCCCTGAGCGAGCAGCCGGAGCTGCAGCCTTCTGCCTGTTTACAGGCGTCGAACGCACGTTGGGCTCCGAAGCCGCCGCCCCGCTATGCAAATGACTCTGGCTTGCTGTGCATCTTGGACGACGGCCTTCGCCTTGAGCTTGGCCTGCCATGGGGGGGGATGGAAGGGGTGTAGCCGGCTCCCAGGCTGCTGGCCTCGGTGGCACCCTCTCGAAGGAACGCCTGGCTTTGGCCCCGGATCCCGCCTCACCCCACCGCCCGAGACTCCGCGATGTAGCGGGCCTGCGCCGGAGGGGCGCCCGTCGAGCCGGCGCGCTCCCAACTCATACTTACCTGGCAGGGGAGATACCATGATCACTAAGGTGGTTCTCCCAGGGTGAGGCTCATCCATTGCACTCCGGGTGTGCTGACCCCTGCGATTTCCCCAAATGCGGGAAACTCGACTGCATAATTTGTGGTAGTGGGGGACTGCGTTCGCGCTTTCCCCTGATTTGCTCTGGTCAAAGATAGACAGATACACGCTGCTGCTTGGGGGGCTCCACGAGCCAACAGGTGTGCGAGTCTCCTTTTGCTGCCTGCTGCGAGGGACTCTCAAGCAAGCACAGCCTGTTGGTGCCCCCTTGTGGCCCCATCTAGAAGCTGCCAAAGGGAAGCCGCTCGCTTTGCTGCTGGCTTTTGGTATCTGGGATTTGTTGTGAGCCTTTTTTAAAAGAGAGGAGGGGAGGGGAGGGGAGGGGAGGGGGGGGTTCCTTCCTTGGTCTTTGTTTTTTCGTTTTCCTCTCTCCGTTTAAACCCTTAACTCTTGATTTGGCGTCCTGATATCTTTGCTTGGCTGCTTTGGACACACCGGCCGAGTTCCCCCTGGGCCCGCTGGCTGTGGATGCCTCCGCTGGTGTAGTGACAGGAATTGGCCTTTGGTTCAGCCGGGAGGGGAGCTTTGTAGCGAGCGCCAGCGGGCACGCTCCAAAGATGGCACTTGCGGCTGCAGCAGCAGGAAGTGCACGGCCGGGCCCTTTTTTGCGGCCGCCTGGTGGGGCTGCCGACGTTGAGCCTCCGACGCCGGGCCTCTTCCTGCCGCCCTGAGCGAGCAGCCGGAGCTGCAGCCTTCTGCCTGTTTACAGGCGTCGAACGCACGTTGGGCTCCGAAGCCGCCGCCCCGCTATGCAAATGACTCTGGCTTGCTGTGCATCTTGGACGACGGCCTTCGCCTTGAGCTTGGCCTGCCATGGGGGGGATGGAAGGGGTGTAGCCGGCTCCCAGGCTGCTGGCCTCGGTGGCACCCTCTCGAAGGAACGCCTGGCTTTGGCCCCGGATCCCACCTCACCCCACCGCCCGAGACTCCGCGATGTAGCGGGCCTGCGCCGGAGGGGCGCCCGTCGAGCCGGCGCGCTCCCAACTCATACTTACCTGGCAGGGGAGATACCATGATCACTAAGGTGGTTCTCCCAGGGTGAGGCTCATCCATTGCACTCCGGGTGTGCTGACCCCTGCGATTTCCCCAAATGCGGGAAACTCGACTGCATAATTTGTGGTAGTGGGGGACTGCGTTCGCGCTTTCCCCTGATTTGCTCTGGTCAAAGATAGACAGATACACGCTGCTGCTTGGGGGGCTCCACGAGCCAACAGGTGTGCGAGTCTCCTTTTGCTGCCTGCTGCGAGGGACTCTCAAGCAAGCACAGCCTGTTGGTGCCCCCTTGTGGCCCCATCTAGAAGCTGCCAAAGGGAAGCCGCTCGCTTTGCTGCTGGCTTTTGGTATCTGGGATTTGTTGTGAGCCTTTTTTAAAAGAGAGGAGGGGAGGGGAGGGGAGGGGAGGGGGGGGTTCCTTCCTTGGTCTTTGTTTTTTCGTTTTCCTCTCTCCGTTTAAACCCTTAACTCTTGATTTGGCGTCCTGATATCTTTGCTTGGCTGCTTTGGACACACCGGCCGAGTTCCCCCTGGGCCCGCTGGCTGTGGATGCCTCCGCTGGTGTAGTGACAGGAATTGGCCTTTGGTTCAGCCGGGAGGGGAGCTTTGTAGCGAGCGCCAGCGGGCACGCTCCAAAGATGGCACTTGCGGCTGCAGCAGCAGGAAGTGCACGGCCGGGCCCTTTTTTGCGGCCGCCTGGTGGGGCTGCCGACGTTGAGCCTCCGACGCCGGGCCTCTTCCTGCCGCCCTGAGCGAGCAGCCGGAGCTGCAGCCTTCTGCCTGTTTACAGGCGTCGAACGCACGTTGGGCTCCGAAGCCGCCGCCCCGCTATGCAAATGACTCTGGCTTGCTGTGCATCTTGGACGACGGCCTTCGCCTTGAGCTTGGCCTGCCATGGGGGGGATGGAAGGGGTGTAGCCGGCTCCCAGGCTGCTGGCCTCGGTGGCACCCTCTCGAAGGAACGCCTGGCTTTGGCCCCGGATCCCGCCTCACCCCACCGCCCGAGACTCCGCGATGTAGCGGGCCTGCGCCGGAGGGGCGCCCGTCGAGCCGGCGCGCTCCCAACTCATACTTACCTGGCAGGGGAGATACCATGATCACTAAGGTGGTTCTCCCAGGGTGAGGCTCATCCATTGCACTCCGGGTGTGCTGACCCCTGCGATTTCCCCAAATGCGGGAAACTCGACTGCATAATTTGTGGTAGTGGGGGACTGCGTTCGCGCTTTCCCCTGATTTGCTCTGGTCAAAGATAGACAGATACACGCTGCTGCTTGGGGGGCTCCACGAGCCAACAGGTGTGCGAGTCTCCTTTTGCTGCCTGCTGCGAGGGACTCTCAAGCAAGCACAGCCTGTTGGTGCCCCCTTGTGGCCCCATCTAGAAGCTGCCAAAGGGAAGCCGCTCGCTTTGCTGCTGGCTTTTGGTATCTGGGATTTGTTGTGAGCCTTTTTTAAAAGAGAGGAGGGGAGGGGAGGGGAGGGGAGGGGGGGGTTCCTTCCTTGGTCTTTGTTTTTTCGTTTTCCTCTCTCCGTTTAAACCCTTAACTCTTGATTTGGCGTCCTGATATCTTTGCTTGGCTGCTTTGGACACACCGGCCGAGTTCCCCCTGGGCCCGCTGGCTGTGGATGCCTCCGCTGGTGTAGTGACAGGAATTGGCCTTTGGTTCAGCCGGGAGGGGAGCTTTGTAGCGAGCGCCAGCGGGCACGCTCCAAAGATGGCACTTGCGGCTGCAGCAGCAGGAAGTGCACGGCCGGGCCCTTTTTTGCGGCCGCCTGGTGGGGCTGCCGACGTTGAGCCTCCGACGCCGGGCCTCTTCCTGCCGCCCTGAGCGAGCAGCCGGAGCTGCAGCCTTCTGCCTGTTTACAGGCGTCGAACGCACGTTGGGCTCCGAAGCCGCCGCCCCGCTATGCAAATGACTCTGGCTTGCTGTGCATCTTGGACGACGGCCTTCGCCTTGAGCTTGGCCTGCCATGGGGGGGATGGAAGGGGTGTAGCCGGCTCCCAGGCTGCTGGCCTCGGTGGCACCCTCTCGAAGGAACGCCTGGCTTTGGCCCCGGATCCCGCCTCACCCCACCGCCCGAGACTCCGCGATGTAGCGGGCCTGCGCCGGAGGGGCGCCCGTCGAGCCGGCGCGCTCCCAACTCATACTTACCTGGCAGGGGAGATACCATGATCACTAAGGTGGTTCTCCCAGGGTGAGGCTCATCCATTGCACTCCGGGTGTGCTGACCCCTGCGATTTCCCCAAATGCGGGAAACTCGACTGCATAATTTGTGGTAGTGGGGGACTGCGTTCGCGCTTTCCCCTGATTTGCTCTGGTCAAAGATAGACAGATACACGCTGCTGCTTGGGGGGCTCCACGAGCCAACAGGTGTGCGAGTCTCCTTTTGCTGCCTGCTGCGAGGGACTCTCAAGCAAGCACAGCCTGTTGGTGCCCCCTTGTGGCCCCATCTAGAAGCTGCCAAAGGGAAGCCGCTCGCTTTGCTGCTGGCTTTTGGTATCTGGGATTTGTTGTGAGCCTTTTTTAAAAGAGAGGAGGGGAGAGGAGGGGAGAGGAGGGGAGGGGAGGGGGGGGGTTCCTTCCTTGGTCTTTGTTTTTTCGTTTTCCTCTCTCCGTTTAAACCCTTAACTCTTGATTTGGCGTCCTGATATCTTTGCTTGGCTGCTTTGGACACACCGGCCGAGTTCCCCCTGGGCCCGCTGGCTGTGGATGCCTCCGCTGGTGTAGTGACAGGAATTGGCCTTTGGTTCAGCCGGGAGGGGAGCTTTGTAGCGAGCGCCAGCGGGCACGCTCCAAAGATGGCACTTGCGGCTGCAGCAGCAGGAAGTGCACGGCCGGGCCCTTTTTTGCGGCCGCCTGGTGGGGCTGCCGACGTTGAGCCTCCGACGCCGGGCCTCTTCCTGCCGCCCTGAGCGAGCAGCCGGAGCTGCAGCCTTCTGCCTGTTTACAGGCGTCGAACGCACGTTGGGCTCCGAAGCCGCCGCCCCGCTATGCAAATGACTCTGGCTTGCTGTGCATCTTGGACGACGGCCTTCGCCTTGAGCTTGGCCTGCCATGGGGGGGATGGAAGGGGTGTAGCCGGCTCCCAGGCTGCTGGCCTCGGTGGCACCCTCTCGAAGGAACGCCTGGCTTTGGCCCCGGATCCCGCCTCACCCCACCGCCCGAGACTCCGCGATGTAGCGGGCCTGCGCCGGAGGGGCGCCCGTCGAGCCGGCGCGCTCCCAACTCATACTTACCTGGCAGGGGAGATACCATGATCACTAAGGTGGTTCTCCCAGGGTGAGGCTCATCCATTGCACTCCGGGTGTGCTGACCCCTGCGATTTCCCCAAATGCGGGAAACTCGACTGCATAATTTGTGGTAGTGGGGGACTGCGTTCGCGCTTTCCCCTGATTTGCTCTGGTCAAAGATAGACAGATACACGCTGCTGCTTGGGGGGCTCCACGAGCCAACAGGTGTGCGAGTCTCCTTTTGCTGCCTGCTGCGAGGGACTCTCAAGCAAGCACAGCCTGTTGGTGCCCCCTTGTGGCCCCATCTAGAAGCTGCCAAAGGGAAGCCGCTCGCTTTGCTGCTGGCTTTTGGTATCTGGGATTTGTTGTGAGCCTTTTTTAAAAGAGAGGAGGGGAGGGGAGGGGAGGGGAGGGGGGGGTTCCTTCCTTGGTCTTTGTTTTTTCGTTTTCCTCTCTCCGTTTAAACCCTTAACTCTTGATTTGGCGTCCTGATATCTTTGCTTGGCTGCTTTGGACACACCGGCCGAGTTCCCCCTGGGCCCGCTGGCTGTGGATGCCTCCGCTGGTGTAGTGACAGGAATTGGCCTTTGGTTCAGCCGGGAGGGGAGCTTTGTAGCGAGCGCCAGCGGGCACGCTCCAAAGATGGCACTTGCGGCTGCAGCAGCAGGAAGTGCACGGCCGGGCCCTTTTTTGCGGCCGCCTGGTGGGGCTGCCGACGTTGAGCCTCCGACGCCGGGCCTCTTCCTGCCGCCCTGAGCGAGCAGCCGGAGCTGCAGCCTTCTGCCTGTTTACAGGCGTCGAACGCACGTTGGGCTCCGAAGCCGCCGCCCCGCTATGCAAATGACTCTGGCTTGCTGTGCATCTTGGACGACGGCCTTCGCCTTGAGCTTGGCCTGCCATGGGGGGGATGGAAGGGGTGTAGCCGGCTCCCAGGCTGCTGGCCTCGGTGGCACCCTCTCGAAGGAACGCCTGGCTTTGGCCCCGGATCCCGCCTCACCCCACCGCCCGAGACTCCGCGATGTAGCGGGCCTGCGCCGGAGGGGCGCCCGTCGAGCCGGCGCGCTCCCAACTCATACTTACCTGGCAGGGGAGATACCATGATCACTAAGGTGGTTCTCCCAGGGTGAGGCTCATCCATTGCACTCCGGGTGTGCTGACCCCTGCGATTTCCCCAAATGCGGGAAACTCGACTGCATAATTTGTGGTAGTGGGGGACTGCGTTCGCGCTTTCCCCTGATTTGCTCTGGTCAAAGATAGACAGATACACGCTGCTGCTTGGGGGGCTCCACGAGCCAACAGGTGTGCGAGTCTCCTTTTGCTGCCTGCTGCGAGGGACTCTCAAGCAAGCACAGCCTGTTGGTGCCCCCTTGTGGCCCCATCTAGAAGCTGCCAAAGGGAAGCCGCTCGCTTTGCTGCTGGCTTTTGGTATCTGGGATTTGTTGTGAGCCTTTTTTAAAAGAGAGGAGGGGAGGGGAGGGGGGGGTTCCTTCCTTGGTCTTTGTTTTTTCGTTTTCCTCTCTCCGTTTAAACCCTTAACTCTTGAT
Organism: Anomaloglossus baeobatrachus; assembly: GCF_048569485.1. Classification (NCBI taxonomy): domain Eukaryota; kingdom Metazoa; phylum Chordata; class Amphibia; order Anura; family Aromobatidae; genus Anomaloglossus; species Anomaloglossus baeobatrachus. The sequence continues at coordinate 225,214 of NW_027443436.1, read as the reverse complement.
TTGGCGTCCTGATATCTTTGCTTGGCTGCTTTGGACACACCGGCCGAGTTCCCCCTGGGCCCGCTGGCTGTGGATGCCTCCGCTGGTGTAGTGACAGGAATTGGCCTTTGGTTCAGCCGGGAGGGGAGCTTTGTAGCGAGCGCCAGCGGGCACGCTCCAAAGATGGCACTTGCGGCTGCAGCAGCAGGAAGTGCACGGCCGGGCCCTTTTTTGCGGCCGCCTGGTGGGGCTGCCGACGTTGAGCCTCCGACGCCGGGCCTCTTCCTGCCGCCCTGAGCGAGCAGCCGGAGCTGCAGCCTTCTGCCTGTTTACAGGCGTCGAACGCACGTTGGGCTCCGAAGCCGCCGCCCCGCTATGCAAATGACTCTGGCTTGCTGTGCATCTTGGACGACGGCCTTCGCCTTGAGCTTGGCCTGCCATGGGGGGGATGGAAGGGGTGTAGCCGGCTCCCAGGCTGCTGGCCTCGGTGGCACCCTCTCGAAGGAACGCCTGGCTTTGGCCCCGGATCCCGCCTCACCCCACCGCCCGAGACTCCGCGATGTAGCGGGCCTGCGCCGGAGGGGCGCCCGTCGAGCCGGCGCGCTCCCAACTCATACTTACCTGGCAGGGGAGATACCATGATCACTAAGGTGGTTCTCCCAGGGTGAGGCTCATCCATTGCACTCCGGGTGTGCTGACCCCTGCGATTTCCCCAAATGCGGGAAACTCGACTGCATAATTTGTGGTAGTGGGGGACTGCATTTGCGCTTTCCCCTGATTTGCTCTGGTCAAAGATAGACAGATACACGCTGCTGCTTGGGGGGCTCCACGAGCCAACAGGTGTGCGAGTCTCCTTTTGCTGCCTGCTGCGAGGGACTCTCAAGCAAGCACAGCCTGTTGGTGCCCCCTTGTGGCCCCATCTAGAAGCTGCCAAAGGGAAGCCGCTCGCTTTGCTGCTGGCTTTTGGTATCTGGGATTTGTTGTGAGCCTTTTTTAAAAGAGAGGAGGGGAGGGGGGGGTTCCTTCCTTGGTCTTTGTTTTTTCGTTTTCCTCTCTCCGTTTAAACCCTTAACTCTTGATTTGGCGTCCTGATATCTTTGCTTGGCTGCTTTGGACACACCGGCCGAGTTCCCCCTGGGCCCGCTGGCTGTGGATGCCTCCGCTGGTGTAGTGACAGGAATTGGCCTTTGGTTCAGCCGGGAGGGGAGCTTTGTAGCGAGCGCCAGCGGGCACGCTCCAAAGATGGCACTTGCGGCTGCAGCAGCAGGAAGTGCACGGCCGGGCCCTTTTTTGCGGCCGCCTGGTGGGGCTGCCGACGTTGAGCCTCCGACGCCGGGCCTCTTCCTGCCGCCCTGAGCGAGCAGCCGGAGCTGCAGCCTTCTGCCTGTTTACAGGCGTCGAACGCACGTTGGGCTCCGAAGCCGCCGCCCCGCTATGCAAATGACTCTGGCTTGCTGTGCATCTTGGACGACGGCCTTCGCCTTGAGCTTGGCCTGCCATGGGGGGGATGGAAGGGGTGTAGCCGGCTCCCAGGCTGCTGGCCTCGGTGGCACCCTCTCGAAGGAACGCCTGGCTTTGGCCCCGGATCCCGCCTCACCCCACCGCCCGAGACTCCGCGATGTAGCGGGCCTGCGCCGGAGGGGCGCCCGTCGAGCCGGCGCGCTCCCAACTCATACTTACCTGGCAGGGGAGATACCATGATCACTAAGGTGGTTCTCCCAGGGTGAGGCTCATCCATTGCACTCCGGGTGTGCTGACCCCTGCGATTTCCCCAAATGCGGGAAACTCGACTGCATAATTTGTGGTAGTGGGGGACTGCGTTCGCGCTTTCCCCTGATTTGCTCTGGTCAAAGATAGACAGATACATGCTGCTGCTTGGGGGGCTCCACGAGCCAACAGGTGTGCGAGTCTCCTTTTGCTGCCTGCTGCGAGGGACTCTCAAGCAAGCACAGCCTGTTGGTGCCCCCTTGTGGCCCCATCTAGAAGCTGCCAAAGGGAAGCCGCTCGCTTTGCTGCTGGCTTTTGGTATCTGGGATTTGTTGTGAGCCTTTTTTAAAAGAGAGGAGGGGAGAGGAGGGGAGGGGAGGGGAGGGGGGGGGTTCCTTCCTTGGTCTTTGTTTTTTCGTTTTCCTCTCTCCGTTTAAACCCTTAACTCTTGATTTGGCGTCCTGATATCTTTGCTTGGCTGCTTTGGACACACCGGCCGAGTTCCCCCTGGGCCCGCTGGCTGTGGATGCCTCCGCTGGTGTAGTGACAGGAATTGGCCTTTGGTTCAGCCGGGAGGGGAGCTTTGTAGCGAGCGCCAGCGGGCACGCTCCAAAGATGGCACTTGCGGCTGCAGCAGCAGGAAGTGCACGGCCGGGCCCTTTTTTGCGGCCGCCTGGTGGGGCTGCCGACGTTGAGCCTCCGACGCCGGGCCTCTTCCTGCCGCCCTGAGCGAGCAGCCGGAGCTGCAGCCTTCTGCCTGTTTACAGGCGTCGAACGCACGTTGGGCTCCGAAGCCGCCGCCCCGCTATGCAAATGACTCTGGCTTGCTGTGCATCTTGGACGACGGCCTTCGCCTTGAGCTTGGCCTGCCATGGGGGGGATGGAAGGGGTGTAGCCGGCTCCCAGGCTGCTGGCCTCGGTGGCACCCTCTCGAAGGAACGCCTGGCTTTGGCCCCGGATCCCGCCTCACCCCACCGCCCGAGACTCCGCGATGTAGCGGGCCTGCGCCGGAGGGGCGCCCGTCGAGCCGGCGCGCTCCCAACTCATACTTACCTGGCAGGGGAGATACCATGATCACTAAGGTGGTTCTCCCAGGGTGAGGCTCATCCATTGCACTCCGGGTGTGCTGACCCCTGCGATTTCCCCAAATGCGGGAAACTCGACTGCATAATTTGTGGTAGTGGGGGACTGCGTTCGCGCTTTCCCCTGATTTGCTCTGGTCAAAGATAGACAGATACACGCTGCTGCTTGGGGGGCTCCACGAGCCAACAGGTGTGCGAGTCTCCTTTTGCTGCCTGCTGCGAGGGACTCTCAAGCAAGCACAGCCTGTTGGTGCCCCCTTGTGGCCCCATCTAGAAGCTGCCAAAGGGAAGCCGCTCGCTTTGCTGCTGGCTTTTGGTATCTGGGATTTGTTGTGAGCCTTTTTTAAAAGAGAGGAGGGGAGGGGAGAGGAGGGGAGGGGAGAGGAGGGGAGGGGAGGGGAGGGGAGGGGAGGGGAGGGGAGGGGGGGGTTCCTTCCTTGGTCTTTGTTTTTTCGTTTTCCTCTCTCCGTTTAAACCCTTAACTCTTGATTTGGCGTCCTGATATCTTTGCTTGGCTGCTTTGGACACACCGGCCGAGTTCCCCCTGGGCCCGCTGGCTGTGGATGCCTCCGCTGGTGTAGTGACAGGAATTGGCCTTTGGTTCAGCCGGGAGGGGAGCTTTGTAGCGAGCGCCAGCGGGCACGCTCCAAAGATGGCACTTGCGGCTGCAGCAGCAGGAAGTGCACGGCCGGGCCCTTTTTTGCGGCCGCCTGGTGGGGCTGCCGACGTTGAGCCTCCGACGCCGGGCCTCTTCCTGCTGAGCGAGCAGCCGGAGCTGCAGCCTTCTGCCTGTTTACAGGCGTCGAACGCACGTTGGGCTCCGAAGCCGCCGCCCCGCTATGCAAATGACTCTGGCTTGCTGTGCATCTTGGACGACGGCCTTCGCCTTGAGCTTGGCCTGCCATGGGGGGGATGGAAGGGGTGTAGCCGGCTCCCAGGCTGCTGGCCTCGGTGGCACCCTCTCGAAGGAACGCCTGGCTTTGGCCCCGGATCCCGCCTCACCCCACCGCCCGAGACTCCGCGATGTAGCGGGCCTGCGCCGGAGGGGCGCCCGTCGAGCCGGCGCGCTCCCAACTCATACTTACCTGGCAGGGGAGATACCATGATCACTAAGGTGGTTCTCCCAGGGTGAGGCTCATCCATTGCACTCCGGGTGTGCTGACCCCTGCGATTTCCCCAAATGCGGGAAACTCGACTGCATAATTTGTGGTAGTGGGGGACTGCGTTCGCGCTTTCCCCTGATTTGCTCTGGTCAAAGATAGACAGATACACGCTGCTGCTTGGGGGGCTCCACGAGCCAACAGGTGTGCGAGTCTCCTTTTGCTGCCTGCTGCGAGGGACTCTCAAGCAAGCACAGCCTGTTGGTGCCCCCTTGTGGCCCCATCTAGAAGCTGCCAAAGGGAAGCCGCTCGCTTTGCTGCTGGCTTTTGGTATCTGGGATTTGTTGGGATTTGTTGTGAGCCTTTTTTAAAAGAGAGGAGGGGAGGGGAGGGGGGGGTTCCTTCCTTGGTCTTTGTTTTTTCGTTTTCCTCTCTCCGTTTAAACCCTTAACTCTTGATTTGGCGTCCTGATATCTTTGCTTGGCTGCTTTGGACACACCGGCCGAGTTCCCCCTGGGCCCGCTGGCTGTGGATGCCTCCGCTGGTGTAGTGACAGGAATTGGCCTTTGGTTCAGCCGGGAGGGGAGCTTTGTAGCGAGCGCCAGCGGGCACGCTCCAAAGATGGCACTTGCGGCTGCAGCAGCAGGAAGTGCACGGCCGGGCCCTTTTTTGCGGCCGCCTGGTGGGGCTGCCGACGTTGAGCCTCCGACGCCGGGCCTCTTCCTGCCGCCCTGAGCGAGCAGCCGGAGCTGCAGCCTTCTGCCTGTTTACAGGCGTCGAACGCACGTTGGGCTCCGAAGCCGCCGCCCCGCTATGCAAATGACTCTGGCTTGCTGTGCATCTTGGACGACGGCCTTCGCCTTGAGCTTGGCCTGCCATGGGGGGGATGGAAGGGGTGTAGCCGGCTCCCAGGCTGCTGGCCTCGGTGGCACCCTCTCGAAGGAACGCCTGGCTTTGGCCCCGGATCCCGCCTCACCCCACCGCCCGAGACTCCGCGATGTAGCGGGCCTGCGCCGGAGGGGCGCCCGTCGAGCCGGCGCGCTCCCAACTCATACTTACCTGGCAGGGGAGATACCATGATCACTAAGGTGGTTCTCCCAGGGTGAGGCTCATCCATTGCACTCCGGGTGTGCTGACCCCTGCGATTTCCCCAAATGCGGGAAACTCGACTGCATAATTTGTGGTAGTGGGGGACTGCGTTCGCGCTTTCCCCTGATTTGCTCTGGTCAAAGATAGACAGATACACGCTGCTGCTTGGGGGGCTCCACGAGCCAACAGGTGTGCGAGTCTCCTTTTGCTGCCTGCTGCGAGGGACTCTCAAGCAAGCACAGCCTGTTGGTGCCCCCTTGTGGCCCCATCTAGAAGCTGCCAAAGGGAAGCCGCTCGCTTTGCTGCTGGCTTTTGGTATCTGGGATTTGTTGTGAGCCTTTTTTAAAAGAGAGGAGGGGAGGGGAGGGGAAAGGAGGGGAGGGGAGGGGAGGGGAGGGGAGGGGGGGGTTCCTTCCTTGGTCTTTGTTTTTTCGTTTTCCTCTCTCCGTTTAAACCCTTAACTCTTGATTTGGCGTCCTGATATCTTTGCTTGGCTGCTTTGGACACACCGGCCGAGTTCCCCCTGGGCCCGCTGGCTGTGGATGCCTCCGCTGGTGTAGTGACAGGAATTGGCCTTTGGTTCAGCCGGGAGGGGAGCTTTGTAGCGAGCGCCAGCGGGCACGCTCCAAAGATGGCACTTGCGGCTGCAGCAGCAGGAAGTGCACGGCCGGGCCCTTTTTTGCGGCCGCCTGGTGGGGCTGCCGACGTTGAGCCTCCGACGCCGGGCCTCTTCCTGCCGCCCTGAGCGAGCAGCCGGAGCTGCAGCCTTCTGCCTGTTTACAGGCGTCGAACGCACGTTGGGCTCCGAAGCCGCCGCCCCGCTATGCAAATGACTCTGGCTTGCTGTGCATCTTGGACGACGGCCTTCGCCTTGAGCTTGGCCTGCCATGGGGGGGATGGAAGGGGTGTAGCCGGCTCCCAGGCTGCTGGCCTCGGTGGCACCCTCTCGAAGGAACGCCTGGCTTTGGCCCCGGATCCCGCCTCACCCCACCGCCCGAGACTCCGCGATGTAGCGGGCCTGCGCCGGAGGGGCGCCCGTCGAGCCGGCGCGCTCCCAACTCATACTTACCTGGCAGGGGAGATACCATGATCACTAAGGTGGTTCTCCCAGGGTGAGGCTCATCCATTGCACTCCGGGTGTGCTGACCCCTGCGATTTCCCCAAATGCGGGAAACTCGACTGCATAATTTGTGGTAGTGGGGGACTGCGTTCGCGCTTTCCCCTGATTTGCTCTGGTCAAAGATAGACAGATACACGCTGCTGCTTGGGGGGCTCCACGAGCCAACAGGTGTGCGAGTCTCCTTTTGCTGCCTGCTGCGAGGGACTCTCAAGCAAGCACAGCCTGTTGGTGCCCCCTTGTGGCCCCATCTAGAAGCTGCCAAAGGGAAGCCGCTCGCTTTGCTGCTGGCTTTTGGTATCTGGGATTTGTTGTGAGCCTTTTTTAAAAGAGAGGAGGGGAGGGGAGGGGAGGGGGGGGGTTCCTTCCTTGGTCTTTGTTTTTTCGTTTTCCTCTCTCCGTTTAAACCCTTAACTCTTGATTTGGCGTCCTGATATCTTTGCTTGGCTGCTTTGGACACACCGGCCGAGTTCCCCCTGGGCCCGCTGGCTGTGGATGCCTCCGCTGGTGTAGTGACAGGAATTGGCCTTTGGTTCAGCCGGGAGGGGAGCTTTGTAGCGAGCGCCAGCGGGCACGCTCCAAAGATGGCACTTGCGGCTGCAGCAGCAGGAAGTGCACGGCCGGGCCCTTTTTTGCGGCCGCCTGGTGGGGCTGCCGACGTTGAGCCTCCGACGCCGGGCCTCTTCCTGCCGCCCTGAGCGAGCAGCCGGAGCTGCAGCCTTCTGCCTGTTTACAGGCGTCGAACGCACGTTGGGCTCCGAAGCCGCCGCCCCGCTATGCAAATGACTCTGGCTTGCTGTGCATCTTGGACGACGGCCTTCGCCTTGAGCTTGGCCTGCCATGGGGGGGATGGAAGGGGTGTAGCCGGCTCCCAGGCTGCTGGCCTCGGTGGCACCCTCTCGAAGGAACGCCTGGCTTTGGCCCCGGATCCCGCCTCACCCCACCGCCCGAGACTCCGCGATGTAGCGGGCCTGCGCCGGAGGGGCGCCCGTCGAGCCGGCGCGCTCCCAACTCATACTTACCTGGCAGGGGAGATACCATGATCACTAAGGTGGTTCTCCCAGGGTGAGGCTCATCCATTGCACTCCGGGTGTGCTGACCCCTGCGATTTCCCCAAATGCGGGAAACTCGACTGCATAATTTGTGGTAGTGGGGGACTGCGTTCGCGCTTTCCCCTGATTTGCTCTGGTCAAAGATAGACAGATACACGCTGCTGCTTGGGGGGCTCCACGAGCCAACAGGTGTGCGAGTCTCCTTTTGCTGCCTGCTGCGAGGGACTCTCAAGCAAGCACAGCCTGTTGGTGCCCCCTTGTGGCCCCATCTAGAAGCTGCCAAAGGGAAGCCGCTCGCTTTGCTGCTGGCTTTTGGTATCTGGGATTTGTTGTGAGCCTTTTTTAAAAGAGAGGAGGGGAGGGGAGGGGAGGGGAGGGGAGGGGAGGGGAGGGGAGGGGGGGGTTCCTTCCTTGGTCTTTGTTTTTTCGTTTTCCTCTCTCCGTTTAAACCCTTAACTCTTGATTTGGCGTCCTGATATCTTTGCTTGGCTGCTTTGGACACACCGGCCGAGTTCCCCCTGGGCCCGCTGGCTGTGGATGCCTCCGCTGGTGTAGTGACAGGAATTGGCCTTTGGTTCAGCCGGGAGGGGAGCTTTGTAGCGAGCGCCAGCGGGCACGCTCCAAAGATGGCACTTGCGGCTGCAGCAGCAGGAAGTGCACGGCCGGGCCCTTTTTTGCGGCCGCCTGGTGGGGCTGCCGACGTTGAGCCTCCGACGCCGGGCCTCTTCCTGCCGCCCTGAGCGAGCAGCCGGAGCTGCAGCCTTCTGCCTGTTTACAGGCGTCGAACGCACGTTGGGCTCCGAAGCCGCCGCCCCGCTATGCAAATGACTCTGGCTTGCTGTGCATCTTGGACGACGGCCTTCGCCTTGAGCTTGGCCTGCCATGGGGGGGATGGAAGGGGTGTAGCCGGCTCCCAGGCTGCTGGCCTCGGTGGCACCCTCTCGAAGGAACGCCTGGCTTTGGCCCCGGATCCCGCCTCACCCCACCGCCCGAGACTCCGCGATGTAGCGGGCCTGCGCCGGAGGGGCGCCCGTCGAGCCGGCGCGCTCCCAACTCATACTTACCTGGCAGGGGAGATACCATGATCACTAAGGTGGTTCTCCCAGGGTGAGGCTCATCCATTGCACTCCGGGTGTGCTGACCCCTGCGATTTCCCCAAATGCGGGAAACTCGACTGCATAATTTGTGGTAGTGGGGGACTGCGTTCGCGCTTTCCCCTGATTTGCTCTGGTCAAAGATAGACAGATACACGCTGCTGCTTGGGGGGCTCCACGAGCCAACAGGTGTGCGAGTCTCCTTTTGCTGCCTGCTGCGAGGGACTCTCAAGCAAGCACAGCCTGTTGGTGCCCCCTTGTGGCCCCATCTAGAAGCTGCCAAAGGGAAGCCGCTCGCTTTGCTGCTGGCTTTTGGTATCTGGGATTTGTTGTGAGCCTTTTTTAAAAGAGAGGAGGGGAGGGGAGGGGAGGGGAGGGGGGGGTTCCTTCCTTGGTCTTTGTTTTTTCGTTTTCCTCTCTCCGTTTAAACCCTTAACTCTTGATTTGGCGTCCTGATATCTTTGCTTGGCTGCTTTGGACACACCGGCCGAGTTCCCCCTGGGCCCGCTGGCTGTGGATGCCTCCGCTGGTGTAGTGACAGGAATTGGCCTTTGGTTCAGCCGGGAGGGGAGCTTTGTAGCGAGCGCCAGCGGGCACGCTCCAAAGATGGCACTTGCGGCTGCAGCAGCAGGAAGTGCACGGCCGGGCCCTTTTTTGCGGCCGCCTGGTGGGGCTGCCGACGTTGAGCCTCCGACGCCGGGCCTCTTCCTGCCGCCCTGAGCGAGCAGCCGGAGCTGCAGCCTTCTGCCTGTTTACAGGCGTCGAACGCACGTTGGGCTCCGAAGCCGCCGCCCCGCTATGCAAATGACTCTGGCTTGCTGTGCATCTTGGACGACGGCCTTCGCCTTGAGCTTGGCCTGCCATGGGGGGGATGGAAGGGGTGTAGCCGGCTCCCAGGCTGCTGGCCTCGGTGGCACCCTCTCGAAGGAACGCCTGGCTTTGGCCCCGGATCCCGCCTCACCCCACCGCCCGAGACTCCGCGATGTAGCGGGCCTGCGCCGGAGGGGCGCCCGTCGAGCCGGCGCGCTCCCAACTCATACTTACCTGGCAGGGGAGATACCATGATCACTAAGGTGGTTCTCCCAGGGTGAGGCTCATCCATTGCACTCCGGGTGTGCTGACCCCTGCGATTTCCCCAAATGCGGGAAACTCGACTGCATAATTTGTGGTAGTGGGGGACTGCGTTCGCGCTTTCCCCTGATTTGCTCTGGTCAAAGATAGACAGATACACGCTGCTGCTTGGGGGGCTCCACGAGCCAACAGGTGTGCGAGTCTCCTTTTGCTGCCTGCTGCGAGGGACTCTCAAGCAAGCACAGCCTGTTGGTGCCCCCTTGTGGCCCCATCTAGAAGCTGCCAAAGGGAAGCCGCTCGCTTTGCTGCTGGCTTTTGGTATCTGGGATTTGTTGTGAGCCTTTTTTAAAAGAGAGGAGGGGAGGGGAGGGGAGGGGGGGGTTCCTTCCTTGGTCTTTGTTTTTTCGTTTTCCTCTCTCCGTTTAAACCCTTAACTCTTGATTTGGCGTCCTGATATCTTTGCTTGGCTGCTTTGGACACACCGGCCGAGTTCCCCCTGGGCCCGCTGGCTGTGGATGCCTCCGCTGGTGTAGTGACAGGAATTGGCCTTTGGTTCAGCCGGGAGGGGAGCTTTGTAGCGAGCGCCAGCGGGCACGCTCCAAAGATGGCACTTGCGGCTGCAGCAGCAGGAAGTGCACGGCCGGGCCCTTTTTTGCGGCCGCCTGGTGGGGCTGCCGACGTTGAGCCTCCGACGCCGGGCCTCTTCCTGCCGCCCTGAGCGAGCAGCCGGAGCTGCAGCCTTCTGCCTGTTTACAGGCGTCGAACGCACGTTGGGCTCCGAAGCCGCCGCCCCGCTATGCAAATGACTCTGGCTTGCTGTGCATCTTGGACGACGGCCTTCGCCTTGAGCTTGGCCTGCCATGGGGGGGATGGAAGGGGTGTAGCCGGCTCCCAGGCTGCTGGCCTCGGTGGCACCCTCTCGAAGGAACGCCTGGCTTTGGCCCCGGATCCCGCCTCACCCCACCGCCCGAGACTCCGCGATGTAGCGGGCCTGCGCCGGAGGGGCGCCCGTCGAGCCGGCGCGCTCCCAACTCATACTTACCTGGCAGGGGAGATACCATGATCACTAAGGTGGTTCTCCCAGGGTGAGGCTCATCCATTGCACTCCGGGTGTGCTGACCCCTGCGATTTCCCCAAATGCGGGAAACTCGACTGCATAATTTGTGGTAGTGGGGGACTGCGTTCGCGCTTTCCCCTGATTTGCTCTGGTCAAAGATAGACAGATACACGCTGCTGCTTGGGGGGCTCCTTTTGCTGCCTGCTGCGAGGGACTCTCAAGCAAGCACAGCCTGTTGGTGCCCCCTTGTGGCCCCATCTAGAAGCTGCCAAAGGGAAGCCGCTCGCTTTGCTGCTGGCTTTTGGTATCTGGGATTTGTTGTGAGCCTTTTTTAAAAGAGAGGAGGGGAGGGGAGGGGAGGGGAGGGGGGGGGTTCCTTCCTTGGTCTTTGTTTTTTCGTTTTCCTCTCTCCGTTTAAACCCTTAACTCTTGATTTGGCGTCCTGATATCTTTGCTTGGCTGCTTTGGACACACCGGCCGAGTTCCCCCTGGGCCCGCTGGCTGTGGATGCCTCCGCTGGTGTAGTGACAGGAATTGGCCTTTGGTTCAGCCGGGAGGGGAGCTTTGTAGCGAGCGCCAGCGGGCACGCTCCAAAGATGGCACTTGCGGCTGCAGCAGCAGGAAGTGCACGGCCGGGCCCTTTTTTGCGGCCGCCTGGTGGGGCTGCCGACGTTGAGCCTCCGACGCCGGGCCTCTTCCTGCCGCCCTGAGCGAGCAGCCGGAGCTGCAGCCTTCTGCCTGTTTACAGGCGTCGAACGCACGTTGGGCTCCGAAGCCGCCGCCCCGCTATGCAAATGACTCTGGCTTGCTGTGCATCTTGGACGACGGCCTTCGCCTTGAGCTTGGCCTGCCATGGGGGGGATGGAAGGGGTGTAGCCGGCTCCCAGGCTGCTGGCCTCGGTGGCACCCTCTCGAAGGAACGCCTGGCTTTGGCCCCGGATCCCGCCTCACCCCACCGCCGGAGACTCCGCGATGTAGCGGGCCTGCGCCGGAGGGGCGCCCGTCGAGCCGGCGCGCTCCCAACTCATACTTACCTGGCAGGGGAGATACCATGATCACTAAGGTGGTTCTCCCAGGGTGAGGCTCATCCATTGCACTCCGGGTGTGCTGACCCCTGCGATTTCCCCAAATGCGGGAAACTCGACTGCATAATTTGTGGTAGTGGGGGACTGCGTTCGCGCTTTCCCCTGATTTGCTCTGGTCAAAGATAGACAGATACACGCTGCTGCTTGGGGGGCTCCACGAGCCAACAGGTGTGCGAGTCTCCTTTTGCTGCCTGCTGCGAGGGACTCTCAAGCAAGCACAGCCTGTTGGTGCCCCCTTGTGGCCCCATCTAGAAGCTGCCAAAGGGAAGCCGCTCGCTTTGCTGCTGGCTTTTGGTATCTGGGATTTGTTGTGAGCCTTTTTTAAAAGAGAGGAGGGGAGGGGAGGGGGGGGGGTTCCTTCCTTGGTCTTTGTTTTTTCGTTTTCCTCTCTCCGTTTAAACCCTTAACTCTTGATTTGGCGTCCTGATATCTTTGCTTGGCTGCTTTGGACACACCGGCCGAGTTCCCCCTGGGCCCGCTGGCTGTGGATGCCTCCGCTGGTGTAGTGACAGGAATTGGCCTTTGGTTCAGCCGGGAGGGGAGCTTTGTAGCGAGCGCCAGCGGGCACGCTCCAAAGATGGCACTTGCGGCTGCAGCAGCAGGAAGTGCACGGCCGGGCCCTTTTTTGCGGCCGCCTGGTGGGGCTGCCGACGTTGAGCCTCCGACGCCGGGCCTCTTCCTGCCGCCCTGAGCGAGCAGCCGGAGCTGCAGCCTTCTGCCTGTTTACAGGCGTCGAACGCACGTTGGGCTCCGAAGCCGCCGCCCCGCTATGCAAATGACTCTGGCTTGCTGTGCATCTTGGACGACGGCCTTCGCCTTGAGCTTGGCCTGCCATGGGGGGGATGGAAGGGGTGTAGCCGGCTCCCAGGCTGCTGGCCTCGGTGGCACCCTCTCGAAGGAACGCCTGGCTTTGGCCCCGGATCCCGCCTCACCCCACCGCCCGAGACTCCGCGATGTAGCGGGCCTGCGCCGGAGGGGCGCCCGTCGAGCCGGCGCGCTCCCAACTCATACTTACCTGGCAGGGGAGATACCATGATCACTAAGGTGGTTCTCCCAGGGTGAGGCTCATCCATTGCACTCCGGGTGTGCTGACCCCTGCGATTTCCCCAAATGCGGGAAACTCGACTGCATAATTTGTGGTAGTGGGGGACTGCGTTCGCGCTTTCCCCTGATTTGCTCTGGTCAAAGATAGACAGATACACGCTGCTGCTTGGGGGGCTCCACGAGCCAACAGGTGTGCGAGTCTCCTTTTGCTGCCTGCTGCGAGGGACTCTCAAGCAAGCACAGCCTGTTGGTGCCCCCTTGTGGCCCCATCTAGAAGCTGCCAAAGGGAAGCCGCTCGCTTTGCTGCTGGCTTTTGGTATCTGGGATTTGTTGTGAGCCTTTTTTAAAAGAGAGGAGGGGAGGGGAGGGGAGGGGAGGGGAGGGGAGGGGGGGGTTCCTTCCTTGGTCTTTGTTTTTTCGTTTTCCTCTCTCCGTTTAAACCCTTAACTCTTGATTTGGCGTCCTGATATCTTTGCTTGGCTGCTTTGGACACACCGGCCGAGTTCCCCCTGGGCCCGCTGGCTGTGGATGCCTCCGCTGGTGTAGTGACAGGAATTGGCCTTTGGTTCAGCCGGGAGGGGAGCTTTGTAGCGAGCGCCAGCGGGCACGCTCCAAAGATGGCACTTGCGGCTGCAGCAGCAGGAAGTGCACGGCCGGGCCCTTTTTTGCGGCCGCCTGGTGGGGCTGCCGACGTTGAGCCTCCGACGCCGGGCCTCTTCCTGCCGCCCTGAGCGAGCAGCCGGAGCTGCAGCCTTCTGCCTGTTTACAGGCGTCGAACGCACGTTGGGCTCCGAAGCCGCCGCCCCGCTATGCAAATGACTCTGGCTTGCTGTGCATCTTGGACGACGGCCTTCGCCTTGAGCTTGGCCTGCCATGGGGGGGATGGAAGGGGTGTAGCCGGCTCCCAGGCTGCTGGCCTCGGTGGCACCCTCTCGAAGGAACGCCTGGCTTTGGCCCCGGATCCCGCCTCACCCCACCGCCCGAGACTCCGCGATGTAGCGGGCCTGCGCCGGAGGGGCGCCCGTCGAGCCGGCGCGCTCCCATTTCATACTTACCTGGCAGGGGAGATACCATGATCACTAAGGTGGTTCTCCCAGGGTGAGGCTCATCCATTGCACTCCGGGTGTGCTGACCCCTGCGATTTCCCCAAATGCGGGAAACTCGACTGCATAATTTGTGGTAGTGGGGGACTGCGTTCGCGCTTTCCCCTGATTTGCTCTGGTCAAAGATAGACAGATACACGCTGCTGCTTGGGGGGCTCCACGAGCCAACAGGTGTGCGAGTCTCCTTTTGCTGCCTGCTGCGAGGGACTCTCAAGCAAGCACAGCCTGTTGGTGCCCCCTTGTGGCCCCATCTAGAAGCTGCCAAAGGGAAGCCGCTCGCTTTGCTGCTGGCTTTTGGTATCTGGGATTTGTTGTGAGCCTTTTTTAAAAGAGAGGAGGGGAGGGGAGGGGAGGGGAGGGGGGGGTTCCTTCCTTGGTCTTTGTTTTTTCGTTTTCCTCTCTCCGTTTAAACCCTTAACTCTTGATTTGGCGTCCTGATATCTTTGCTTGGCTGCTTTGGACACACCGGCCGAGTTCCCCCTGGGCCCGCTGGCTGTGGATGCCTCCGCTGGTGTAGTGACAGGAATTGGCCTTTGGTTCAGCCGGGAGGGGAGCTTTGTAGCGAGCGCCAGCGGGCACGCTCCAAAGATGGCACTTGCGGCTGCAGCAGCAGGAAGTGCACGGCCGGGCCCTTTTTTGCGGCCGCCTGGTGGGGCTGCCGACGTTGAGCCTCCGACGCCGGGCCTCTTCCTGCCGCCCTGAGCGAGCAGCCGGAGCTGCAGCCTTCTGCCTGTTTACAGGCGTCGAACGCACGTTGGGCTCCGAAGCCGCCGCCCCGCTATGCAAATGACTCTGGCTTGCTGTGCATCTTGGACGACGGCCTTCGCCTTGAGCTTGGCCTGCCATGGGGGGGATGGAAGGGGTGTAGCCGGCTCCCAGGCTGCTGGCCTCGGTGGCACCCTCTCGAAGGAACGCCTGGCTTTGGCCCCGGATCCCGCCTCACCCCACCGCCCGAGACTCCGCGATGTAGCGGGCCTGCGCCGGAGGGGCGCCCGTCGAGCCGGCGCGCTCCCAACTCATACTTACCTGGCAGGGGAGATACCATGATCACTAAGGTGGTTCTCCCAGGGTGAGGCTCATCCATTGCACTCCGGGTGTGCTGACCCCTGCGATTTCCCCAAATGCGGGAAACTCGACTGCATAATTTGTGGTAGTGGGGGACTGCGTTCGCGCTTTCCCCTGATTTGCTCTGGTCAAAGATAGACAGATACACGCTGCTGCTTGGGGGGCTCCACGAGCCAACAGGTGTGCGAGTCTCCTTTTGCTGCCTGCTGCGAGGGACTCTCAAGCAAGCACAGCCTGTTGGTGCCCCCTTGTGGCCCCATCTAGAAGCTGCCAAAGGGAAGCCGCTCGCTTTGCTGCTGGCTTTTGGTATCTGGGATTTGTTGTGAGCCTTTTTTAAAAGAGAGGAGGGGAGGGGAGGGGAGGGGAGGGGGGGGTTCCTTCCTTGGTCTTTGTTTTTTCGTTTTCCTCTCTCCGTTTAAACCCTTAACTCTTGATTTGGCGTCCTGATATCTTTGCTTGGCTGCTTTGGACACACCGGCCGAGTTCCCCCTGGGCCCGCTGGCTGTGGATGCCTCCGCTGGTGTAGTGACAGGAATTGGCCTTTGGTTCAGCCGGGAGGGGAGCTTTGTAGCGAGCGCCAGCGGGCACGCTCCAAAGATGGCACTTGCGGCTGCAGCAGCAGGAAGTGCACGGCCGGGCCCTTTTTTGCGGCCGCCTGGTGGGGCTGCCGACGTTGAGCCTCCGACGCCGGGCCTCTTCCTGCCGCCCTGAGCGAGCAGCCGGAGCTGCAGCCTTCTGCCTGTTTACAGGCGTCGAACGCACGTTGGGCTCCGAAGCCGCCGCCCCGCTATGCAAATGACTCTGGCTTGCTGTGCATCTTGGACGACGGCCTTCGCCTTGAGCTTGGCCTGCCATGGGGGGGATGGAAGGGGTGTAGCCGGCTCCCAGGCTGCTGGCCTCGGTGGCACCCTCTCGAAGGAACGCCTGGCTTTGGCCCCGGATCCCGCCTCACCCCACCGCCCGAGACTCCGCGATGTAGCGGGCCTGCGCCGGAGGGGCGCCCGTCGAGCCGGCGCGCTCCCAACTCATACTTACCTGGCAGGGGAGATACCATGATCACTAAGGTGGTTCTCCCAGGGTGAGGCTCATCCATTGCACTCCGGGTGTGCTGACCCCTGCGATTTCCCCAAATGCGGGAAACTCGACTGCATAATTTGTGGTAGTGGGGGACTGCGTTCGCGCTTTCCCCTGATTTGCTCTGGTCAAAGATAGACAGATACACGCTGCTGCTTGGGGGGCTCCACGAGCCAACAGGTGTGCGAGTCTCCTTTTGCTGCCTGCTGCGAGGGACTCTCAAGCAAGCACAGCCTGTTGGTGCCCCCTTGTGGCCCCATCTAGAAGCTGCCAAAGGGAAGCCGCTCGCTTTGCTGCTGGCTTTTGGTATCTGGGATTTGTTGTGAGCCTTTTTTAAAAGAGAGGAGGGGAGGGGAGGGGAGGGGTTCCTTCCTTGGTCTTTGTTTTTTCGTTTTCCTCTCTCCGTTTAAACCCTTAACTCTTGATTTGGCGTCCTGATATCTTTGCTTGGCTGCTTTGGACACACCGGCCGAGTTCCCCCTGGGCCCGCTGGCTGTGGATGCCTCCGCTGGTGTAGTGACAGGAATTGGCCTTTGGTTCAGCCGGGAGGGGAGCTTTGTAGCGAGCGCCAGCGGGCACGCTCCAAAGATGGCACTTGCGGCTGCAGCAGCAGGAAGTGCACGGCCGGGCCCTTTTTTGCGGCCGCCTGGTGGGGCTGCCGACGTTGAGCCTCCGACGCCGGGCCTCTTCCTGCCGCCCTGAGCGAGCAGCCGGAGCTGCAGCCTTCTGCCTGTTTACAGGCGTCGAACGCACGTTGGGCTCCGAAGCCGCCGCCCCGCTATGCAAATGACTCTGGCTTGCTGTGCATCTTGGACGACGGCCTTCGCCTTGAGCTTGGCCTGCCATGGGGGGGATGGAAGGGGTGTAGCCGGCTCCCAGGCTGCTGGCATCGGTGGCACCCTCTCGAAGGAACGCCTGGCTTTGGCCCCGGATCCCGCCTCACCCCACCGCCCGAGACTCCGCGATGTAGCGGGCCTGCGCCGGAGGGGCGCCCGTCGAGCCGGCGCGCTCCCAACTCATACTTACCTGGCAGGGGAGATACCATGATCACTAAGGTGGTTCTCCCAGGGTGAGGCTCATCCATTGCACTCCGGGTGTGCTGACCCCTGCGATTTCCCCAAATGCGGGAAACTCGACTGCATAATTTGTGGTAGTGGGGGACTGCGTTCGCGCTTTCCCCTGATTTGCTCTGGTCAAAGATAGACAGATACACGCTGCTGCTTGGGGGGCTCCACGAGCCAACAGGTGTGCGAGTCTCCTTTTGCTGCCTGCTGCGAGGGACTCTCAAGCAAGCACAGCCTGTTGGTGCCCCCTTGTGGCCCCATCTAGAAGCTGCCAAAGGGAAGCCGCTCGCTTTGCTGCTGGCTTTTGGTATCTGGGATTTGTTGTGAGCCTTTTTTAAAAGAGAGGAGGGGAGGGGAGGGGAGGGGAGGGGAGGGGAGGGGAGGGGGGGGTTCCTTCCTTGGTCTTTGTTTTTTCGTTTTCCTCTCTCCGTTTAAACCCTTAACTCTTGATTTGGCGTCCTGATATCTTTGCTTGGCTGCTTTGGACACACCGGCCGAGTTCCCCCTGGGCCCGCTGGCTGTGGATGCCTCCGCTGGTGTAGTGACAGGAATTGGCCTTTGGTTCAGCCGGGAGGGGAGCTTTGTAGCGAGCGCCAGCGGGCACGCTCCAAAGATGGCACTTGCGGCTGCAGCAGCAGGAAGTGCACGGCCGGGCCCTTTTTTGCGGCCGCCTGGTGGGGCTGCCGACGTTGAGCCTCCGACGCCGGGCCTCTTCCTGCCGCCCTGAGCGAGCAGCCGGAGCTGCAGCCTTCTGCCTGTTTACAGGCGTCGAACGCACGTTGGGCTCCGAAGCCGCCGCCCCGCTATGCAAATGACTCTGGCTTGCTGTGCATCTTGGACGACGGCCTTCGCCTTGAGCTTGGCCTGCCATGGGGGGGATGGAAGGGGTGTAGCCGGCTCCCAGGCTGCTGGCCTCGGTGGCACCCTCTCGAAGGAACGCCTGGCTTTGGCCCCGGATCCCGCCTCACCCCACCGCCCGAGACTCCGCGATGTAGCGGGCCTGCGCCGGAGGGGCGCCCGTCGAGCCGGCGCGCTCCCAACTCATACTTACCTGGCAGGGGAGATACCATGATCACTAAGGTGGTTCTCCCAGGGTGAGGCTCATCCATTGCACTCCGGGTGTGCTGACCCCTGCGATTTCCCCAAATGCGGGAAACTCGACTGCATAATTTGTGGTAGTGGGGGACTGCGTTCGCGCTTTCCCCTGATTTGCTCTGGTCAAAGATAGACAGATACACGCTGCTGCTTGGGGGGCTCCACGAGCCAACAGGTGTGCGAGTCTCCTTTTGCTGCCTGCTGCGAGGGACTCTCAAGCAAGCACAGCCTGTTGGTGCCCCCTTGTGGCCCCATCTAGAAGCTGCCAAAGGGAAGCCGCTCGCTTTGCTGCTGGCTTTTGGTATCTGGGATTTGTTGTGAGCCTTTTTTAAAAGAGAGGAGGGGAGAGGAGGGGAGGGGAGGGGAGGGGGGGGGTTCCTTCCTTGGTCTTTGTTTTTTCGTTTTCCTCTCTCCGTTTAAACCCTTAACTCTTGATTTGGCGTCCTGATATCTTTGCTTGGCTGCTTTGGACACACCGGCCGAGTTCCCCCTGGGCCCGCTGGCTGTGGATGCCTCCGCTGGTGTAGTGACAGGAATTGGCCTTTGGTTCAGCCGGGAGGGGAGCTTTGTAGCGAGCGCCAGCGGGCACGCTCCAAAGATGGCACTTGCGGCTGCAGCAGCAGGAAGTGCACGGCCGGGCCCTTTTTTGCGGCCGCCTGGTGGGGCTGCCGACGTTGAGCCTCCGACGCCGGGCCTCTTCCTGCCGCCCTGAGCGAGCAGCCGGAGCTGCAGCCTTCTGCCTGTTTACAGGCGTCGAACGCACGTTGGGCTCCGAAGCCGCCGCCCCGCTATGCAAATGACTCTGGCTTGCTGTGCATCTTGGACGACGGCCTTCGCCTTGAGCTTGGCCTGCCATGGGGGGGATGGAAGGGGTGTAGCCGGCTCCCAGGCTGCTGGCCTCGGTGGCACCCTCTCGAAGGAACGCCTGGCTTTGGCCCCGGATCCCGCCTCACCCCACCGCCCGAGACTCCGCGATGTAGCGGGCCTGCGCCGGAGGGGCGCCCGTCGAGCCGGCGCGCTCCCAACTCATACTTACCTGGCAGGGGAGATACCATGATCACTAAGGTGGTTCTCCCAGGGTGAGGCTCATCCATTGCACTCCGGGTGTGCTGACCCCTGCGATTTCCCCAAATGCGGGAAACTCGACTGCATAATTTGTGGTAGTGGGGGACTGCGTTCGCGCTTTCCCCTGATTTGCTCTGGTCAAAGATAGACAGATACACGCTGCTGCTTGGGGGGCTCCACGAGCCAACAGGTGTGCGAGTCTCCTTTTGCTGCCTGCTGCGAGGGACTCTCAAGCAAGCACAGCCTGTTGGTGCCCCCTTGTGGCCCCATCTAGAAGCTGCCAAAGGGAAGCCGCTCGCTTTGCTGCTGGCTTTTGGTATCTGGGATTTGTTGTGAGCCTTTTTTAAAAGAGAGGAGGGGAGGGGGGGGGTTCCTTCCTTGGTCTTTGTTTTTTCGTTTTCCTCTCTCCGTTTAAACCCTTAACTCTTGATTTGGCGTCCTGATATCTTTGCTTGGCTGCTTTGGACACACCGGCCGAGTTCCCCCTGGGCCCGCTGGCTGTGGATGCCTCCGCTGGTGTAGTGACAGGAATTGGCCTTTGGTTCAGCCGGGAGGGGAGCTTTGTAGCGAGCGCCAGCGGGCACGCTCCAAAGATGGCACTTGCGGCTGCAGCAGCAGGAAGTGCACGGCCGGGCCCTTTTTTGCGGCCGCCTGGTGGGGCTGCCGACGTTGAGCCTCCGACGCCGGGCCTCTTCCTGCCGCCCTGAGCGAGCAGCCGGAGCTGCAGCCTTCTGCCTGTTTACAGGCGTCGAACGCACGTTGGGCTCCGAAGCCGCCGCCCCGCTATGCAAATGACTCTGGCTTGCTGTGCATCTTGGACGACGGCCTTCGCCTTGAGCTTGGCCTGCCATGGGGGGGATGGAAGGGGTGTAGCCGGCTCCCAGGCTGCTGGCCTCGGTGGCACCCTCTCGAAGGAACGCCTGGCTTTGGCCCCGGATCCCGCCTCACCCCACCGCCCGAGACTCCGCGATGTAGCGGGCCTGCGCCGGAGGGGCGCCCGTCGAGCCGGCGCGCTCCCAACTCATACTTACCTGGCAGGGGAGATACCATGATCACTAAGGTGGTTCTCCCAGGGTGAGGCTCATCCATTGCACTCCGGGTGTGCTGACCCCTGCGATTTCCCCAAATGCGGGAAACTCGACTGCATAATTTGTGGTAGTGGGGGACTGCGTTCGCGCTTTCCCCTGATTTGCTCTGGTCAAAGATAGACAGATACACGCTGCTGCTTGGGGGGCTCCACGAGCCAACAGGTGTGCGAGTCTCCTTTTGCTGCCTGCTGCGAGGGACTCTCAAGCAAGCACAGCCTGTTGGTGCCCCCTTGTGGCCCCATCTAGAAGCTGCCAAAGGGAAGCCGCTCGCTTTGCTGCTGGCTTTTGGTATCTGGGATTTGTTGTGAGCCTTTTTTAAAAGAGAGGAGGGGAGGGGGGGGTTCCTTCCTTGGTCTTTGTTTTTTCGTTTTCCTCTCTCCGTTTAAACCCTTAACTCTTGATTTGGCGTCCTGATATCTTTGCTTGGCTGCTTTGGACACACCGGCCGAGTTCCCCCTGGGCCCGCTGGCTGTGGATGCCTCCGCTGGTGTAGTGACAGGAATTGGCCTTTGGTTCAGCCGGGAGGGGAGCTTTGTAGCGAGCGCCAGCGGGCACGCTCCAAAGATGGCACTTGCGGCTGCAGCAGCAGGAAGTGCACGGCCGGGCCCTTTTTTGCGGCCGCCTGGTGGGGCTGCCGACGTTGAGCCTCCGACGCCGGGCCTCTTCCTGCCGCCCTGAGCGAGCAGCCGGAGCTGCAGCCTTCTGCCTGTTTACAGGCGTCGAACGCACGTTGGGCTCCGAAGCCGCCGCCCCGCTATGCAAATGACTCTGGCTTGCTGTGCATCTTGGACGACGGCCTTCGCCTTGAGCTTGGCCTGCCATGGGGGGGATGGAAGGGGTGTAGCCGGCTCCCAGGCTGCTGGCCTCGGTGGCACCCTCTCGAAGGAACGCCTGGCTTTGGCCCCGGATCCCGCCTCACCCCACCGCCCGAGACTCCGCGATGTAGCGGGCCTGCGCCGGAGGGGCGCCCGTCGAGCCGGCGCGCTCCCAACTCATACTTACCTGGCAGGGGAGATACCATGATCACTAAGGTGGTTCTCCCAGGGTGAGGCTCATCCATTGCACTCCGGGTGTGCTGACCCCTGCGATTTCCCCAAATGCGGGAAACTCGACTGCATAATTTGTGGTAGTGGGGGACTGCGTTCGCGCTTTCCCCTGATTTGCTCTGGTCAAAGATAGACAGATACACGCTGCTGCTTGGGGGGCTCCACGAGCCAACAGGTGTGCGAGTCTCCTTTTGCTGCCTGCTGCGAGGGACTCTCAAGCAAGCACAGCCTGTTGGTGCCCCCTTGTGGCCCCATCTAGAAGCTGCCAAAGGGAAGCCGCTCGCTTTGCTGCTGGCTTTTGGTATCTGGGATTTGTTGTGAGCCTTTTTTAAAAGAGAGGAGGGGAGGGGAGGGGAGGGGAGGGGGGGGTTCCTTCCTTGGTCTTTGTTTTTTCGTTTTCCTCTCTCCGTTTAAACCCTTAACTCTTGATTTGGCGTCCTGATATCTTTGCTTGGCTGCTTTGGACACACCGGCCGAGTTCCCCCTGGGCCCGCTGGCTGTGGATGCCTCCGCTGGTGTAGTGACAGGAATTGGCCTTTGGTTCAGCCGGGAGGGGAGCTTTGTAGCGAGCGCCAGCGGGCACGCTCCAAAGATGGCACTTGCGGCTGCAGCAGCAGGAAGTGCACGGCCGGGCCCTTTTTTGCGGCCGCCTGGTGGGGCTGCCGACGTTGAGCCTCCGACGCCGGGCCTCTTCCTGCCGCCCTGAGCGAGCAGCCGGAGCTGCAGCCTTCTGCCTGTTTACAGGCGTCGAACGCACGTTGGGCTCCGAAGCCGCCGCCCCGCTATGCAAATGACTCTGGCTTGCTGTGCATCTTGGACGACGGCCTTCGCCTTGAGCTTGGCCTGCCATGGGGGGGATGGAAGGGGTGTAGCCGGCTCCCAGGCTGCTGGCCTCGGTGGCACCCTCTCGAAGGAACGCCTGGCTTTGGCCCCGGATCCCGCCTCACCCCACCGCCCGAGACTCCGCGATGTAGCGGGCCTGCGCCGGAGGGGCGCCCGTCGAGCCGGCGCGCTCCCAACTCATACTTACCTGGCAGGGGAGATACCATGATCACTAAGGTGGTTCTCCCAGGGTGAGGCTCATCCATTGCACTCCGGGTGTGCTGACCCCTGCGATTTCCCCAAATGCGGGAAACTCGACTGCATAATTTGTGGTAGTGGGGGACTGCGTTCGCGCTTTCCCCTGATTTGCTCTGGTCAAAGATAGACAGATACACGCTGCTGCTTGGGGGGCTCCACGAGCCAACAGGTGTGCGAGTCTCCTTTTGCTGCCTGCTGCGAGGGACTCTCAAGCAAGCACAGCCTGTTGGTGCCCCCTTGTGGCCCCATCTAGAAGCTGCCAAAGGGAAGCCGCTCGCTTTGCTGCTGGCTTTTGGTATCTGGGATTTGTTGTGAGCCTTTTTTAAAAGAGAGGAGGGGAGGGGAGGGGAGGGGAGGGGGGGGTTCCTTCCTTGGTCTTTGTTTTTTCGTTTTCCTCTCTCCGTTTAAACCCTTAACTCTTGATTTGGCGTCCTGATATCTTTGCTTGGCTGCTTTGGACACACCGGCCGAGTTCCCCCTGGGCCCGCTGGCTGTGGATGCCTCCGCTGGTGTAGTGACAGGAATTGGCCTTTGGTTCAGCCGGGAGGGGAGCTTTGTAGCGAGCGCCAGCGGGCACGCTCCAAAGATGGCACTTGCGGCTGCAGCAGCAGGAAGTGCACGGCCGGGCCCTTTTTTGCGGCCGCCTGGTGGGGCTGCCGACGTTGAGCCTCCGACGCCGGGCCTCTTCCTGCCGCCCTGAGCGAGCAGCCGGAGCTGCAGCCTTCTGCCTGTTTACAGGCGTCGAACGCACGTTGGGCTCCGAAGCCGCCGCCCCGCTATGCAAATGACTCTGGCTTGCTGTGCATCTTGGACGACGGCCTTCGCCTTGAGCTTGGCCTGCCATGGGGGGGATGGAAGGGGTGTAGCCGGCTCCCAGGCTGCTGGCCTCGGTGGCACCCTCTCGAAGGAACGCCTGGCTTTGGCCCCGGATCCCGCCTCACCCCACCGCCCGAGACTCCGCGATGTAGCGGGCCTGCGCCGGAGGGGCGCCCGTCGAGCCGGCGCGCTCCCAACTCATACTTACCTGGCAGGGGAGATACCATGATCACTAAGGTGGTTCTCCCAGGGTGAGGCTCATCCATTGCACTCCGGGTGTGCTGACCCCTGCGATTTCCCCAAATGCGGGAAACTCGACTGCATAATTTGTGGTAGTGGGGGACTGCGTTCGCGCTTTCCCCTGATTTGCTCTGGTCAAAGATAGACAGATACACGCTGCTGCTTGGGGGGCTCCACGAGCCAACAGGTGTGCGAGTCTCCTTTTGCTGCCTGCTGCGAGGGACTCTCAAGCAAGCACAGCCTGTTGGTGCCCCCTTGTGGCCCCATCTAGAAGCTGCCAAAGGGAAGCCGCTCGCTTTGCTGCTGGCTTTTGGTATCTGGGATTTGTTGTGAGCCTTTTTTAAAAGAGAGGAGGGGAGGGGAGGGGAGGGGAGGGGAGGGGGGGGGTTCCTTCCTTGGTCTTTGTTTTTTCGTTTTCCTCTCTCCGTTTAAACCCTTAACTCTTGATTTGGCGTCCTGATATCTTTGCTTGGCTGCTTTGGACACACCGGCCGAGTTCCCCCTGGGCCCGCTGGCTGTGGATGCCTCCGCTGGTGTAGTGACAGGAATTGGCCTTTGGTTCAGCCGGGAGGGGAGCTTTGTAGCGAGCGCCAGCGGGCACGCTCCAAAGATGGCACTTGCGGCTGCAGCAGCAGGAAGTGCACGGCCGGGCCCTTTTTTGCGGCCGCCTGGTGGGGCTGCCGACGTTGAGCCTCCGACGCCGGGCCTCTTCCTGCCGCCCTGAGCGAGCAGCCGGAGCTGCAGCCTTCTGCCTGTTTACAGGCGTCGAACGCACGTTGGGCTCCGAAGCCGCCGCCCCGCTATGCAAATGACTCTGGCTTGCTGTGCATCTTGGACGACGGCCTTCGCCTTGAGCTTGGCCTGCCATGGGGGGGATGGAAGGGGTGTAGCCGGCTCCCAGGCTGCTGGCATCGGTGGCACCCTCTCGAAGGAACGCCTGGCTTTGGCCCCGGATCCCGCCTCACCCCACCGCCCGAGACTCCGCGATGTAGCGGGCCTGCGCCGGAGGGGCGCCCGTCGAGCCGGCGCGCTCCCAACTCATACTTACCTGGCAGGGGAGATACCACGATCACTAAGGTGGTTCTCCCAGGGTGAGGCTCATCCATTGCACTCCGGGTGTGCTGACCCCTGCGATTTCCCCAAATGCGGGAAACTCGACTGCATAATTTGTGGTAGTGGGGGACTGCGTTCGCGCTTTCCCCTGATTTGCTCTGGTCAAAGATAGACAGATACACGCTGCTGCTTGGGGGGCTCCACGAGCCAACAGGTGTGCGAGTCTCCTTTTGCTGCCTGCTGCGAGGGACTCTCAAGCAAGCACAGCCTGTTGGTGCCCCCTTGTGGCCCCATCTAGAAGCTGCCAAAGGGAAGCCGCTCGCTTTGCTGCTGGCTTTTGGTATCTGGGATTTGTTGTGAGCCTTTTTTAAAAGAGAGGAGGGGAGGGGAGGGGAGGGGAGGGGAGGGGGGGGTTCCTTCCTTGGTCTTTGTTTTTTCGTTTTCCTCTCTCCGTTTAAACCCTTAACTCTTGATTTGGCGTCCTGATATCTTTGCTTGGCTGCTTTGGACACACCGGCCGAGTTCCCCCTGGGCCCGCTGGCTGTGGATGCCTCCGCTGGTGTAGTGACAGGAATTGGCCTTTGGTTCAGCCGGGAGGGGAGCTTTGTAGCGAGCGCCAGCGGGCACGCTCCAAAGATGGCACTTGCGGCTGCAGCAGCAGGAAGTGCACGGCCGGGCCCTTTTTTGCGGCCGCCTGGTGGGGCTGCCGACGTTGAGCCTCCGACGCCGGGCCTCTTCCTGCCGCCCTGAGCGAGCAGCCGGAGCTGCAGCCTTCTGCCTGTTTACAGGCGTCGAACGCACGTTGGGCTCCGAAGCCGCCGCCCCGCTATGCAAATGACTCTGGCTTGCTGTGCATCTTGGACGACGGCCTTCGCCTTGAGCTTGGCCTGCCATGGGGGGGATGGAAGGGGTGTAGCCGGCTCCCAGGCTGCTGGCCTCGGTGGCACCCTCTCGAAGGAACGCCTGGCTTTGGCCCCGGATCCCGCCTCACCCCACCGCCCGAGACTCCGCGATGTAGCGGGCCTGCGCCGGAGGGGCGCCCGTCGAGCCGGCGCGCTCCCAACTCATACTTACCTGGCAGGGGAGATACCATGATCACTAAGGTGGTTCTCCCAGGGTGAGGCTCATCCATTGCACTCCGGGTGTGCTGACCCCTGTGATTTCCCCAAATGCGGGAAACTCGACTGCATAATTTGTGGTAGTGGGGGACTGCGTTCGCGCTTTCCCCTGATTTGCTCTGGTCAAAGATAGACAGATACACGCTGCTGCTTGGGGGGCTCCACGAGCCAACAGGTGTGCGAGTCTCCTTTTGCTGCCTGCTGCGAGGGACTCTCAAGCAAGCACAGCCTGTTGGTGCCCCCTTGTGGCCCCATCTAGAAGCTGCCAAAGGGAAGCCGCTCGCTTTGCTGCTGGCTTTTGGTATCTGGGATTTGTTGTGAGCCTTTTTTAAAAGAGAGGAGGGGAGGGGAGGGGAGGGGAGGGGAGGGGAGGGGGGGGGTTCCTTCCTTGGTCTTTGTTTTTTCGTTTTCCTCTCTCCGTTTAAACCCTTAACTCTTGATTTGGCGTCCTGATATCTTTGCTTGGCTGCTTTGGACACACCGGCCGAGTTCCCCCTGGGCCCGCTGGCTGTGGATGCCTCCGCTGGTGTAGTGACAGGAATTGGCCTTTGGTTCAGCCGGGAGGGGAGCTTTGTAGCGAGCGCCAGCGGGCACGCTCCAAAGATGGCACTTGCGGCTGCAGCAGCAGGAAGTGCACGGCCGGGCCCTTTTTTGCGGCCGCCTGGTGGGGCTGCCGACGTTGAGCCTCCGACGCCGGGCCTCTTCCTGCCGCCCTGAGCGAGCAGCCGGAGCTGCAGCCTTCTGCCTGTTTACAGGCGTCGAACGCACGTTGGGCTCCGAAGCCGCCGCCCCGCTATGCAAATGACTCTGGCTTGCTGTGCATCTTGGACGACGGCCTTCGCCTTGAGCTTGGCCTGCCATGGGGGGGATGGAAGGGGTGTAGCCGGCTCCCAGGCTGCTGGCCTCGGTGGCACCCTCTCGAAGGAACGCCTGGCTTTGGCCCCGGATCCCGCCTCACCCCACCGCCCGAGACTCCGCGATGTAGCGGGCCTGCGCCGGAGGGGCGCCCGTCGAGCCGGCGCGCTCCCAACTCATACTTACCTGGCAGGGGAGATACCATGATCACTAAGGTGGTTCTCCCAGGGTGAGGCTCATCCATTGCACTCCGGGTGTGCTGACCCCTGCGATTTCCCCAAATGCGGGAAACTCGACTGCATAATTTGTGGTAGTGGGGGACTGCGTTCGCGCTTTCCCCTGATTTGCTCTGGTCAAAGATAGACAGATACACGCTGCTGCTTGGGGGGCTCCACGAGCCAACAGGTGTGCGAGTCTCCTTTTGCTGCCTGCTGCGAGGGACTCTCAAGCAAGCACAGCCTGTTGGTGCCCCCTTGTGGCCCCATCTAGAAGCTGCCAAAGGGAAGCCGCTCGCTTTGCTGCTGGCTTTTGGTATCTGGGATTTGTTGTGAGCCTTTTTTAAAAGAGAGGAGGGGAGGGGGGGGGTTCCTTCCTTGGTCTTTGTTTTTTCGTTTTCCTCTCTCCGTTTAAACCCTTAACTCTTGATTTGGCGTCCTGATATCTTTGCTTGGCTGCTTTGGACACACCGGCCGAGTTCCCCCTGGGCCCGCTGGCTGTGGATGCCTCCGCTGGTGTAGTGACAGGAATTGGCCTTTGGTTCAGCCGGGAGGGGAGCTTTGTAGCGAGCGCCAGCGGGCACGCTCCAAAGATGGCACTTGCGGCTGCAGCAGCAGGAAGTGCACGGCCGGGCCCTTTTTTGCGGCCGCCTGGTGGGGCTGCCGACGTTGAGCCTCCGACGCCGGGCCTCTTCCTGCCGCCCTGAGCGAGCAGCCGGAGCTGCAGCCTTCTGCCTGTTTACAGGCGTCGAACGCACGTTGGGCTCCGAAGCCGCCGCCCCGCTATGCAAATGACTCTGGCTTGCTGTGCATCTTGGA
This sequence comes from Anomaloglossus baeobatrachus, assembly GCF_048569485.1. Classification (NCBI taxonomy): domain Eukaryota; kingdom Metazoa; phylum Chordata; class Amphibia; order Anura; family Aromobatidae; genus Anomaloglossus; species Anomaloglossus baeobatrachus. The sequence continues at coordinate 197,941 of NW_027443436.1, read as the reverse complement.
CGACGGCCTTCGCCTTGAGCTTGGCCTGCCATGGGGGGGATGGAAGGGGTGTAGCCGGCTCCCAGGCTGCTGGCCTCGGTGGCACCCTCTCGAAGGAACGCCTGGCTTTGGCCCCGGATCCCGCCTCACCCCACCGCCCGAGACTCCGCGATGTAGCGGGCCTGCGCCGGAGGGGCGCCCGTCGAGCCGGCGCGCTCCCAACTCATACTTACCTGGCAGGGGAGATACCATGATCACTAAGGTGGTTCTCCCAGGGTGAGGCTCATCCATTGCACTCCGGGTGTGCTGACCCCTGCGATTTCCCCAAATGCGGGAAACTCGACTGCATAATTTGTGGTAGTGGGGGACTGCGTTCGCGCTTTCCCCTGATTTGCTCTGGTCAAAGATAGACAGATACACGCTGCTGCTTGGGGGGCTCCACGAGCCAACAGGTGTGCGAGTCTCCTTTTGCTGCCTGCTGCGAGGGACTCTCAAGCAAGCACAGCCTGTTGGTGCCCCCTTGTGGCCCCATCTAGAAGCTGCCAAAGGGAAGCCGCTCGCTTTGCTGCTGGCTTTTGGTATCTGGGATTTGTTGTGAGCCTTTTTTAAAAGAGAGGAGGGGAGGGGAGGGGAGGGGAGGGGGGGGTTCCTTCCTTGGTCTTTGTTTTTTCGTTTTCCTCTCTCCGTTTAAACCCTTAACTCTTGATTTGGCGTCCTGATATCTTTGCTTGGCTGCTTTGGACACACCGGCCGAGTTCCCCCTGGGCCCGCTGGCTGTGGATGCCTCCGCTGGTGTAGTGACAGGAATTGGCCTTTGGTTCAGCCGGGAGGGGAGCTTTGTAGCGAGCGCCAGCGGGCACGCTCCAAAGATGGCACTTGCGGCTGCAGCAGCAGGAAGTGCACGGCCGGGCCCTTTTTTGCGGCCGCCTGGTGGGGCTGCCGACGTTGAGCCTCCGACGCCGGGCCTCTTCCTGCCGCCCTGAGCGAGCAGCCGGAGCTGCAGCCTTCTGCCTGTTTACAGGCGTCGAACGCACGTTGGGCTCCGAAGCCGCCGCCCCGCTATGCAAATGACTCTGGCTTGCTGTGCATCTTGGACGACGGCCTTCGCCTTGAGCTTGGCCTGCCATGGGGGGGATGGAAGGGGTGTAGCCGGCTCCCAGGCTGCTGGCCTCGGTGGCACCCTCTCGAAGGAACGCCTGGCTTTGGCCCCGGATCCCGCCTCACCCCACCGCCCGAGACTCCGCGATGTAGCGGGCCTGCGCCGGAGGGGCGCCCGTCGAGCCGGCGCGCTCCCAACTCATACTTACCTGGCAGGGGAGATACCATGATCACTAAGGTGGTTCTCCCAGGGTGAGGCTCATCCATTGCACTCCGGGTGTGCTGACCCCTGCGATTTCCCCAAATGCGGGAAACTCGACTGCATAATTTGTGGTAGTGGGGGACTGCGTTCGCGCTTTCCCCTGATTTGCTCTGGTCAAAGATAGACAGATACACGCTGCTGCTTGGGGGGCTCCACGAGCCAACAGGTGTGCGAGTCTCCTTTTGCTGCCTGCTGCGAGGGACTCTCAAGCAAGCACAGCCTGTTGGTGCCCCCTTGTGGCCCCATCTAGAAGCTGCCAAAGGGAAGCCGCTCGCTTTGCTGCTGGCTTTTGGTATCTGGGATTTGTTGTGAGCCTTTTTTAAAAGAGAGGAGGGGAGGGGAGGGGGGGGTTCCTTCCTTGGTCTTTGTTTTTTCGTTTTCCTCTCTCCGTTTAAACCCTTAACTCTTGATTTGGCGTCCTGATATCTTTGCTTGGCTGCTTTGGACACACCGGCCGAGTTCCCCCTGGGCCCGCTGGCTGTGGATGCCTCCGCTGGTGTAGTGACAGGAATTGGCCTTTGGTTCAGCCGGGAGGGGAGCTTTGTAGCGAGCGCCAGCGGGCACGCTCCAAAGATGGCACTTGCGGCTGCAGCAGCAGGAAGTGCACGGCCGGGCCCTTTTTTGCGGCCGCCTGGTGGGGCTGCCGACGTTGAGCCTCCGACGCCGGGCCTCTTCCTGCCGCCCTGAGCGAGCAGCCGGAGCTGCAGCCTTCTGCCTGTTTACAGGCGTCGAACGCACGTTGGGCTCCGAAGCCGCCGCCCCGCTATGCAAATGACTCTGGCTTGCTGTGCATCTTGGACGACGGCCTTCGCCTTGAGCTTGGCCTGCCATGGGGGGGATGGAAGGGGTGTAGCCGGCTCCCAGGCTGCTGGCCTCGGTGGCACCCTCTCGAAGGAACGCCTGGCTTTGGCCCCGGATCCCGCCTCACCCCACCGCCGGAGACTCCGCGATGTAGCGGGCCTGCGCCGGAGGGGCGCCCGTCGAGCCGGCGCGCTCCCAACTCATACTTACCTGGCAGGGGAGATACCATGATCACTAAGGTGGTTCTCCCAGGGTGAGGCTCATCCATTGCACTCCGGGTGTGCTGACCCCTGCGATTTCCCCAAATGCGGGAAACTCGACTGCATAATTTGTGGTAGTGGGGGACTGCGTTCGCGCTTTCCCCTGATTTGCTCTGGTCAAAGATAGACAGATACACGCTGCTGCTTGGGGGGCTCCACGAGCCAACAGGTGTGCGAGTCTCCTTTTGCTGCCTGCTGCGAGGGACTCTCAAGCAAGCACAGCCTGTTGGTGCCCCCTTGTGGCCCCATCTAGAAGCTGCCAAAGGTAAGCCGCTCGCTTTGCTGCTGGCTTTTGGTATCTGGGATTTGTTGTGAGCCTTTTTTAAAAGAGAGGAGGGGAGGGGAGGGGGGGGGTTCCTTCCTTGGTCTTTGTTTTTTCGTTTTCCTCTCTCCGTTTAAACCCTTAACTCTTGATTTGGCGTCCTGATATCTTTGCTTGGCTGCTTTGGACACACCGGCCGAGTTCCCCCTGGGCCCGCTGGCTGTGGATGCCTCCGCTGGTGTAGTGACAGGAATTGGCCTTTGGTTCAGCCGGGAGGGGAGCTTTGTAGCGAGCGCCAGCGGGCACGCTCCAAAGATGGCACTTGCGGCTGCAGCAGCAGGAAGTGCACGGCCGGGCCCTTTTTTGCGGCCGCCTGGTGGGGCTGCCGACGTTGAGCCTCCGACGCCGGGCCTCTTCCTGCCGCCCTGAGCGAGCAGCCGGAGCTGCAGCCTTCTGCCTGTTTACAGGCGTCGAACGCACGTTGGGCTCCGAAGCCGCCGCCCCGCTATGCAAATGACTCTGGCTTGCTGTGCATCTTGGACGACGGCCTTCGCCTTGAGCTTGGCCTGCCATGGGGGGGATGGAAGGGGTGTAGCCGGCTCCCAGGCTGCTGGCCTCGGTGGCACCCTCTCGAAGGAACGCCTGGCTTTGGCCCCGGATCCCGCCTCACCCCACCGCCCGAGACTCCGCGATGTAGCGGGCCTGCGCCGGAGGGGCGCCCGTCGAGCCGGCGCGCTCCCAACTCATACTTACCTGGCAGGGGAGATACCATGATCACTAAGGTGGTTCTCCCAGGGTGAGGCTCATCCATTGCACTCCGGGTGTGCTGACCCCTGCGATTTCCCCAAATGCGGGAAACTCGACTGCATAATTTGTGGTAGTGGGGGACTGCGTTCGCGCTTTCCCCTGATTTGCTCTGGTCAAAGATAGACAGATACACGCTGCTGCTTGGGGGGCTCCACGAGCCAACAGGTGTGCGAGTCTCCTTTTGCTGCCTGCTGCGAGGGACTCTCAAGCAAGCACAGCCTGTTGGTGCCCCCTTGTGGCCCCATCTAGAAGCTGCCAAAGGGAAGCCGCTCGCTTTGCTGCTGGCTTTTGGTATCTGGGATTTGTTGTGAGCCTTTTTTAAAAGAGAGGAGGGGAGGGGAGGGGAGGGGAGGGGGGGGTTCCTTCCTTGGTCTTTGTTTTTTCGTTTTCCTCTCTCCGTTTAAACCCTTAACTCTTGATTTGGCGTCCTGATATCTTTGCTTGGCTGCTTTGGACACACCGGCCGAGTTCCCCCTGGGCCCGCTGGCTGTGGATGCCTCCGCTGGTGTAGTGACAGGAATTGGCCTTTGGTTCAGCCGGGAGGGGAGCTTTGTAGCGAGCGCCAGCGGGCACGCTCCAAAGATGGCACTTGCGGCTGCAGCAGCAGGAAGTGCACGGCCGGGCCCTTTTTTGCGGCCGCCTGGTGGGGCTGCCGACGTTGAGCCTCCGACGCCGGGCCTCTTCCTGCCGCCCTGAGCGAGCAGCCGGAGCTGCAGCCTTCTGCCTGTTTACAGGCGTCGAACGCACGTTGGACTCCGAAGCCGCCGCCCCGCTATGCAAATGACTCTGGCTTGCTGTGCATCTTGGACGACGGCCTTCGCCTTGAGCTTGGCCTGCCATGGGGGGGATGGAAGGGGTGTAGCCGGCTCCCAGGCTGCTGGCCTCGGTGGCACCCTCTCGAAGGAACGCCTGGCTTTGGCCCCGGATCCCGCCTCACCCCACCGCCCGAGACTCCGCGATGTAGCGGGCCTGCGCCGGAGGGGCGCCCGTCGAGCCGGCGCGCTCCCAACTCATACTTACCTGGCAGGGGAGATACCATGATCACTAAGGTGGTTCTCCCAGGGTGAGGCTCATCCATTGCACTCCGGGTGTGCTGACCCCTGCGATTTCCCCAAATGCGGGAAACTCGACTGCATAATTTGTGGTAGTGGGGGACTGCGTTCGCGCTTTCCCCTGATTTGCTCTGGTCAAAGATAGACAGATACACGCTGCTGCTTGGGGGGCTCCACGAGCCAACAGGTGTGCGAGTCTCCTTTTGCTGCCTGCTGCGAGGGACTCTCAAGCAAGCACAGCCTGTTGGTGCCCCCTTGTGGCCCCATCTAGAAGCTGCCAAAGGGAAGCCGCTCGCTTTGCTGCTGGCTTTTGGTATCTGGGATTTGTTGTGAGCCTTTTTTAAAAGAGAGGAGGGGAGGGGAGGGGAGGGGGGGGGTTCCTTCCTTGGTCTTTGTTTTTTCGTTTTCCTCTCTCCGTTTAAACCCTTAACTCTTGATTTGGCGTCCTGATATCTTTGCTTGGCTGCTTTGGACACACCGGCCGAGTTCCCCCTGGGCCCGCTGGCTGTGGATGCCTCCGCTGGTGTAGTGACAGGAATTGGCCTTTGGTTCAGCCGGGAGGGGAGCTTTGTAGCGAGCGCCAGCGGGCACGCTCCAAAGATGGCACTTGCGGCTGCAGCAGCAGGAAGTGCACGGCCGGGCCCTTTTTTGCGGCCGCCTGGTGGGGCTGCCGACGTTGAGCCTCCGACGCCGGGCCTCTTCCTGCCGCCCTGAGCGAGCAGCCGGAGCTGCAGCCTTCTGCCTGTTTACAGGCGTCGAACGCACGTTGGGCTCCGAAGCCGCCGCCCCGCTATGCAAATGACTCTGGCTTGCTGTGCATCTTGGACGACGGCCTTCGCCTTGAGCTTGGCCTGCCATGGGGGGGATGGAAGGGGTGTAGCCGGCTCCCAGGCTGCTGGCCTCGGTGGCACCCTCTCGAAGGAACGCCTGGCTTTGGCCCCGGATCCCGCCTCACCCCACCGCCCGAGACTCCGCGATGTAGCGGGCCTGCGCCGGAGGGGCGCCCGTCGAGCCGGCGCGCTCCCAACTCATACTTACCTGGCAGGGGAGATACCATGATCACTAAGGTGGTTCTCCCAGGGTGAGGCTCATCCATTGCACTCCGGGTGTGCTGACCCCTGCGATTTCCCCAAATGCGGGAAACTCGACTGCATAATTTGTGGTAGTGGGGGACTGCGTTCGCGCTTTCCCCTGATTTGCTCTGGTCAAAGATAGACAGATACACGCTGCTGCTTGGGGGGCTCCACGAGCCAACAGGTGTGCGAGTCTCCTTTTGCTGCCTGCTGCGAGGGACTCTCAAGCAAGCACAGCCTGTTGGTGCCCCCTTGTGGCCCCATCTAGAAGCTGCCAAAGGGAAGCCGCTCGCTTTGCTGCTGGCTTTTGGTATCTGGGATTTGTTGTGAGCCTTTTTTAAAAGAGAGGAGGGGAGGGGAGGGGAGGGGAGGGGAGGGGGGGGTTCCTTCCTTGGTCTTTGTTTTTTCGTTTTCCTCTCTCCGTTTAAACCCTTAACTCTTGATTTGGCGTCCTGATATCTTTGCTTGGCTGCTTTGGACACACCGGCCGAGTTCCCCCTGGGCCCGCTGGCTGTGGATGCCTCCGCTGGTGTAGTGACAGGAATTGGCCTTTGGTTCAGCCGGGAGGGGAGCTTTGTAGCGAGCGCCAGCGGGCACGCTCCAAAGATGGCACTTGCGGCTGCAGCAGCAGGAAGTGCACGGCCGGGCCCTTTTTTGCGGCCGCCTGGTGGGGCTGCCGACGTTGAGCCTCCGACGCCGGGCCTCTTCCTGCCGCCCTGAGCGAGCAGCCGGAGCTGCAGCCTTCTGCCTGTTTACAGGCGTCGAACGCACGTTGGGCTCCGAAGCCGCCGCCCCGCTATGCAAATGACTCTGGCTTGCTGTGCATCTTGGACGACGGCCTTCGCCTTGAGCTTGGCCTGCCATGGGGGGGATGGAAGGGGTGTAGCCGGCTCCCAGGCTGCTGGCCTCGGTGGCACCCTCTCGAAGGAACGCCTGGCTTTGGCCCCGGATCCCGCCTCACCCCACCGCCGGAGACTCCGCGATGTAGCGGGCCTGCGCCGGAGGGGCGCCCGTCGAGCCGGCGCGCTCCCAACTCATACTTACCTGGCAGGGGAGATACCATGATCACTAAGGTGGCTCTCCCAGGGTGAGGCTCATCCATTGCACTCCGGGTGTGCTGACCCCTGCGATTTCCCCAAATGCGGGAAACTCGACTGCATAATTTGTGGTAGTGGGGGACTGCGTTCGCGCTTTCCCCTGATTTGCTCTGGTCAAAGATAGACAGATACACGCTGCTGCTTGGGGGGCTCCACGAGCCAACAGGTGTGCGAGTCTCCTTTTGCTGCCTGCTGCGAGGGACTCTCAAGCAAGCACAGCCTGTTGGTGCCCCCTTGTGGCCCCATCTAGAAGCTGCCAAAGGGAAGCCGCTCGCTTTGCTGCTGGCTTTTGGTATCTGGGATTTGTTGTGAGCCTTTTTTAAAAGAGAGGAGGGGAGGGGAGGGGGGGGGTTCCTTCCTTGGTCTTTGTTTTTTCGTTTTCCTCTCTCCGTTTAAACCCTTAACTCTTGATTTGGCGTCCTGATATCTTTGCTTGGCTGCTTTGGACACACCGGCCGAGTTCCCCCTGGGCCCGCTGGCTGTGGATGCCTCCGCTGGTGTAGTGACAGGAATTGGCCTTTGGTTCAGCCGGGAGGGGAGCTTTGTAGCGAGCGCCAGCGGGCACGCTCCAAAGATGGCACTTGCGGCTGCAGCAGCAGGAAGTGCACGGCCGGGCCCTTTTTTGCGGCCGCCTGGTGGGGCTGCCGACGTTGAGCCTCCGACGCCGGGCCTCTTCCTGCCGCCCTGAGCGAGCAGCCGGAGCTGCAGCCTTCTGCCTGTTTACAGGCGTCGAACGCACGTTGGGCTCCGAAGCCGCCGCCCCGCTATGCAAATGACTCTGGCTTGCTGTGCATCTTGGACGACGGCCTTCGCCTTGAGCTTGGCCTGCCATGGGGGGGGATGGAAGGGGTGTAGCCGGCTCCCAGGCTGCTGGCCTCGGTGGCACCCTCTCGAAGGAACGCCTGGCTTTGGCCCTGGATCCCGCCTCACCCCACCGCCCGAGACTCCGCGATGTAGCGGGCCTGCGCCGGAGGGGCGCCCGTCGAGCCGGCGCGCTCCCAACTCATACTTACCTGGCAGGGGAGATACCATGATCACTAAGGTGGTTCTCCCAGGGTGAGGCTCATCCATTGCACTCCGGGTGTGCTGACCCCTGCGATTTCCCCAAATGCGGGAAACTCGACTGCATAATTTGTGGTAGTGGGGGACTGCGTTCGCGCTTTCCCCTGATTTGCTCTGGTCAAAGATAGACAGATACACGCTGCTGCTTGGGGGGCTCCACGAGCCAACAGGTGTGCGAGTCTCCTTTTGCTGCCTGCTGCGAGGGACTCTCAAGCAAGCACAGCCTGTTGGTGCCCCCTTGTGGCCCCATCTAGAAGCTGCCAAAGGGAAGCCGCTCGCTTTGCTGCTGGCTTTTGGTATCTGGGATTTGTTGTGAGCCTTTTTTAAAAGAGAGGAGGGGAGGGGAGGGGGGGGTTCCTTCCTTGGTCTTTGTTTTTTCGTTTTCCTCTCTCCGTTTAAACCCTTAACTCTTGATTTGGCGTCCTGATATCTTTGCTTGGCTGCTTTGGACACACCGGCCGAGTTCCCCCTGGGCCCGCTGGCTGTGGATGCCTCCGCTGGTGTAGTGACAGGAATTGGCCTTTGGTTCAGCCGGGAGGGGAGCTTTGTAGCGAGCGCCAGCGGGCACGCTCCAAAGATGGCACTTGCGGCTGCAGCAGCAGGAAGTGCACGGCCGGGCCCTTTTTTGCGGCCGCCTGGTGGGGCTGCCGACGTTGAGCCTCCGACGCCGGGCCTCTTCCTGCCGCCCTGAGCGAGCAGCCGGAGCTGCAGCCTTCTGCCTGTTTACAGGCGTCGAACGCACGTTGGACTCCGAAGCCGCCGCCCCGCTATGCAAATGACTCTGGCTTGCTGTGCATCTTGGACGACGGCCTTCGCCTTGAGCTTGGCCTGCCATGGGGGGGATGGAAGGGGTGTAGCCGGCTCCCAGGCTGCTGGCCTCGGTGGCACCCTCTCGAAGGAACGCCTGGCTTTGGCCCCGGATCCCGCCTCACCCCACCGCCCGAGACTCCGCGATGTAGCGGGCCTGCGCCGGAGGGGCGCCCGTCGAGCCGGCGCGCTCCCAACTCATACTTACCTGGCAGGGGAGATACCATGATCACTAAGGTGGTTCTCCCAGGGTGAGGCTCATCCATTGCACTCCGGGTGTGCTGACCCCTGCGATTTCCCCAAATGCGGGAAACTCGACTGCATAATTTGTGGTAGTGGGGGACTGCGTTCGCGCTTTCCCCTGATTTGCTCTGGTCAAAGATAGACAGATACACGCTGCTGCTTGGGGGGCTCCACGAGCCAACAGGTGTGCGAGTCTCCTTTTGCTGCCTGCTGCGAGGGACTCTCAAGCAAGCACAGCCTGTTGGTGCCCCCTTGTGGCCCCATCTAGAAGCTGCCAAAGGGAAGCCGCTCGCTTTGCTGCTGGCTTTTGGTATCTGGGATTTGTTGTGAGCCTTTTTTAAAAGAGAGGAGGGGAGGGGAGGGGGGGGGTTCCTTCCTTGGTCTTTGTTTTTTCGTTTTCCTCTCTCCGTTTAAACCCTTAACTCTTGATTTGGCGTCCTGATATCTTTGCTTGGCTGCTTTGGACACACCGGCCGAGTTCCCCCTGGGCCCGCTGGCTGTGGATGCCTCCGCTGGTGTAGTGACAGGAATTGGCCTTTGGTTCAGCCGGGAGGGGAGCTTTGTAGCGAGCGCCAGCGGGCACGCTCCAAAGATGGCACTTGCGGCTGCAGCAGCAGGAAGTGCACGGCCGGGCCCTTTTTTGCGGCCGCCTGGTGGGGCTGCCGACGTTGAGCCTCCGACGCCGGGCCTCTTCCTGCCGCCCTGAGCGAGCAGCCGGAGCTGCAGCCTTCTGCCTGTTTACAGGCGTCGAACGCACGTTGGGCTCCGAAGCCGCCGCCCCGCTATGCAAATGACTCTGGCTTGCTGTGCATCTTGGACGACGGCCTTCGCCTTGAGCTTGGCCTGCCATGGGGGGGATGGAAGGGGTGTAGCCGGCTCCCAGGCTGCTGGCCTCGGTGGCACCCTCTCGAAGGAACGCCTGGCTTTGGCCCCGGATCCCGCCTCACCCCACCGCCCGAGACTCCGCGATGTAGCGGGCCTGCGCCGGAGGGGCGCCCGTCGAGCCGGCGCGCAACCAACTCATACTTACCTGGCAGGGGAGATACCATGATCACTAAGGTGGTTCTCCCAGGGTGAGGCTCATCCATTGCACTCCGGGTGTGCTGACCCCTGCGATTTCCCCAAATGCGGGAAACTCGACTGCATAATTTGTGGTAGTGGGGGACTGCGTTCGCGCTTTCCCCTGATTTGCTCTGGTCAAAGATAGACAGATACACGCTGCTGCTTGGGGGGCTCCACGAGCCAACAGGTGTGCGAGTCTCCTTTTGCTGCCTGCTGCGAGGGACTCTCAAGCAAGCACAGCCTGTTGGTGCCCCCTTGTGGCCCCATCTAGAAGCTGCCAAAGGGAAGCCGCTCGCTTTGCTGCTGGCTTTTGGTATCTGGGATTTGTTGTGAGCCTTTTTTAAAAGAGAGGAGGGGAGGGGAGGGGGGGGTTCCTTCCTTGGTCTTTGTTTTTTCGTTTTCCTCTCTCCGTTTAAACCCTTAACTCTTGATTTGGCGTCCTGATATCTTTGCTTGGCTGCTTTGGACACACCGGCCGAGTTCCCCCTGGGCCCGCTGGCTGTGGATGCCTCCGCTGGTGTAGTGACAGGAATTGGCCTTTGGTTCAGCCGGGAGGGGAGCTTTGTAGCGAGCGCCAGCGGGCACGCTCCAAAGATGGCACTTGCGGCTGCAGCAGCAGGAAGTGCACGGCCGGGCCCTTTTTTGCGGCCGCCTGGTGGGGCTGCCGACGTTGAGCCTCCGACGCCGGGCCTCTTCCTGCCGCCCTGAGCGAGCAGCCGGAGCTGCAGCCTTCTGCCTGTTTACAGGCGTCGAACGCACGTTGGGCTCCGAAGCCGCCGCCCCGCTATGCAAATGACTCTGGCTTGCTGTGCATCTTGGACGACGGCCTTCGCCTTGAGCTTGGCCTGCCATGGGGGGGATGGAAGGGGTGTAGCCGGCTCCCAGGCTGCTGGCCTCGGTGGCACCCTCTCGAAGGAACGCCTGGCTTTGGCCCCGGATCCCGCCTCACCCCACCGCCCGAGACTCCGCGATGTAGCGGGCCTGCGCCGGAGGGGCGCCCGTCGAGCCGGCGCGCTCCCAACTCATACTTACCTGGCAGGGGAGATACCATGATCACTAAGGTGGTTCTCCCAGGGTGAGGCTCATCCATTGCACTCCGGGTGTGCTGACCCCTGCGATTTCCCCAAATGCGGGAAACTCGACTGCATAATTTGTGGTAGTGGGGGACTGCGTTCGCGCTTTCCCCTGATTTGCTCTGGTCAAAGATAGACAGATACACGCTGCTGCTTGGGGGGCTCCACGAGCCAACAGGTGTGCGAGTCTCCTTTTGCTGCCTGCTGCGAGGGACTCTCAAGCAAGCACAGCCTGTTGGTGCCCCCTTGTGGCCCCATCTAGAAGCTGCCAAAGGGAAGCCGCTCGCTTTGCTGCTGGCTTTTGGTATCTGGGATTTGTTGTGAGCCTTTTTTAAAAGAGAGGAGGGGAGGGGAGGGGAGGGGAGGGGAGGGGAGGGGAGGGGAGGGGAGGGGAGGGGAGGGGAGGGGAGGGGAGGGGGGGGTTCCTTCCTTGGTCTTTGTTTTTTCGTTTTCCTCTCTCCGTTTAAACCCTTAACTCTTGATTTGGCGTCCTGATATCTTTGCTTGGCTGCTTTGGACACACCGGCCGAGTTCCCCCTGGGCCCGCTGGCTGTGGATGCCTCCGCTGGTGTAGTGACAGGAATTGGCCTTTGGTTCAGCCGGGAGGGGAGCTTTGTAGCGAGCGCCAGCGGGCACGCTCCAAAGATGGCACTTGCGGCTGCAGCAGCAGGAAGTGCACGGCCGGGCCCTTTTTTGCGGCCGCCTGGTGGGGCTGCCGACGTTGAGCCTCCGACGCCGGGCCTCTTCCTGCCGCCCTGAGCGAGCAGCCGGAGCTGCAGCCTTCTGCCTGTTTACAGGCGTCGAACGCACGTTGGGCTCCGAAGCCGCCGCCCCGCTATGCAAATGACTCTGGCTTGCTGTGCATCTTGGACGACGGCCTTCGCCTTGAGCTTGGCCTGCCATGGGGGGGATGGAAGGGGTGTAGCCGGCTCCCAGGCTGCTGGCCTCGGTGGCACCCTCTCGAAGGAACGCCTGGCTTTGGCCCCGGATCCCGCCTCACCCCACCGCCCGAGACTCCGCGATGTAGCGGGCCTGCGCCGGAGGGGCGCCCGTCGAGCCGGCGCGCTCCCAACTCATACTTACCTGGCAGGGGAGATACCATGATCACTAAGGTGGTTCTCCCAGGGTGAGGCTCATCCATTGCACTCCGGGTGTGCTGACCCCTGCGATTTCCCCAAATGCGGGAAACTCGACTGCATAATTTGTGGTAGTGGGGGACTGCGTTCGCGCTTTCCCCTGATTTGCTCTGGTCAAAGATAGACAGATACACGCTGCTGCTTGGGGGGCTCCACGAGCCAACAGGTGTGCGAGTCTCCTTTTGCTGCCTGCTGCGAGGGACTCTCAAGCAAGCACAGCCTGTTGGTGCCCCCTTGTGGCCCCATCTAGAAGCTGCCAAAGGGAAGCCGCTCGCTTTGCTGCTGGCTTTTGGTATCTGGGATTTGTTGTGAGCCTTTTTTAAAAGAGAGGAGGGGAGAGGAGGGGAGGGGAGGGGGGGGGGTTCCTTCCTTGGTCTTTGTTTTTTCGTTTTCCTCTCTCCGTTTAAACCCTTAACTCTTGATTTGGCGTCCTGATATCTTTGCTTGGCTGCTTTGGACACACCGGCCGAGTTCCCCCTGGGCCCGCTGGCTGTGGATGCCTCCGCTGGTGTAGTGACAGGAATTGGCCTTTGGTTCAGCCGGGAGGGGAGCTTTGTAGCGAGCGCCAGCGGGCACGCTCCAAAGATGGCACTTGCGGCTGCAGCAGCAGGAAGTGCACGGCCGGGCCCTTTTTTGCGGCCGCCTGGTGGGGCTGCCGACGTTGAGCCTCCGACGCCGGGCCTCTTCCTGCCGCCCTGAGCGAGCAGCCGGAGCTGCAGCCTTCTGCCTGTTTACAGGCGTCGAACGCACGTTGGGCTCCGAAGCCGCCGCCCCGCTATGCAAATGACTCTGGCTTGCTGTGCATCTTGGACGACGGCCTTCGCCTTGAGCTTGGCCTGCCATGGGGGGGATGGAAGGGGTGTAGCCGGCTCCCAGGCTGCTGGCCTCGGTGGCACCCTCTCGAAGGAACGCCTGGCTTTGGCCCCGGATCCCGCCTCACCCCACCGCCCGAGACTCCGCGATGTAGCGGGCCTGCGCCGGAGGGGCGCCCGTCGAGCCGGCGCGCTCCCAACTCATACTTACCTGGCAGGGGAGATACCATGATCACTAAGGTGGTTCTCCCAGGGTGAGGCTCATCCATTGCACTCCGGGTGTGCTGACCCCTGCGATTTCCCCAAATGCGGGAAACTCGACTGCATAATTTGTGGTAGTGGGGGACTGCGTTCGCGCTTTCCCCTGATTTGCTCTGGTCAAAGATAGACAGATACACGCTGCTGCTTGGGGGGCTCCACGAGCCAACAGGTGTGCGAGTCTCCTTTTGCTGCCTGCTGCGAGGGACTCTCAAGCAAGCACAGCCTGTTGGTGCCCCCTTGTGGCCCCATCTAGAAGCTGCCAAAGGGAAGCCGCTCGCTTTGCTGCTGGCTTTTGGTATCTGGGATTTGTTGTGAGCCTTTTTTAAAAGAGAGGAGGGGAGGGGAGGGGAGGGGGGGGGTTCCTTCCTTGGTCTTTGTTTTTTCGTTTTCCTCTCTCCGTTTAAACCCTTAACTCTTGATTTGGCGTCCTGATATCTTTGCTTGGCTGCTTTGGACACACCGGCCGAGTTCCCCCTGGGCCCGCTGGCTGTGGATGCCTCCGCTGGTGTAGTGACAGGAATTGGCCTTTGGTTCAGCCGGGAGGGGAGCTTTGTAGCGAGCGCCAGCGGGCACGCTCCAAAGATGGCACTTGCGGCTGCAGCAGCAGGAAGTGCACGGCCGGGCCCTTTTTTGCGGCCGCCTGGTGGGGCTGCCGACGTTGAGCCTCCGACGCCGGGCCTCTTCCTGCCGCCCTGAGCGAGCAGCCGGAGCTGCAGCCTTCTGCCTGTTTACAGGCGTCGAACGCACGTTGGGCTCCGAAGCCGCCGCCCCGCTATGCAAATGACTCTGGCTTGCTGTGCATCTTGGACGACGGCCTTCGCCTTGAGCTTGGCCTGCCATGGGGGGGATGGAAGGGGTGTAGCCGGCTCCCAGGCTGCTGGCCTCGGTGGCACCCTCTCGAAGGAACGCCTGGCTTTGGCCCCGGATCCCGCCTCACCCCACCGCCCGAGACTCCGCGATGTAGCGGGCCTGCGCCGGAGGGGCGCCCGTCGAGCCGGCGCGCTCCCAACTCATACTTACCTGGCAGGGGAGATACCATGATCACTAAGGTGGTTCTCCCAGGGTGAGGCTCATCCATTGCACTCCGGGTGTGCTGACCCCTGCGATTTCCCCAAATGCGGGAAACTCGACTGCATAATTTGTGGTAGTGGGGGACTGCGTTCGCGCTTTCCCCTGATTTGCTCTGGTCAAAGATAGACAGATACACGCTGCTGCTTGGGGGGCTCCACGAGCCAACAGGTGTGCGAGTCTCCTTTTGCTGCCTGCTGCGAGGGACTCTCAAGCAAGCACAGCCTGTTGGTGCCCCCTTGTGGCCCCATCTAGAAGCTGCCAAAGGGAAGCCGCTCGCTTTGCTGCTGGCTTTTGGTATCTGGGATTTGTTGTGAGCCTTTTTTAAAAGAGAGGAGGGGAGGGGAGGGGAGGGGAGGGGAGGGGGGGGTTCCTTCCTTGGTCTTTGTTTTTTCGTTTTCCTCTCTCCGTTTAAACCCTTAACTCTTGATTTGGCGTCCTGATATCTTTGCTTGGCTGCTTTGGACACACCGGCCGAGTTCCCCCTGGGCCCGCTGGCTGTGGATGCCTCCGCTGGTGTAGTGACAGGAATTGGCCTTTGGTTCAGCCGGGAGGGGAGCTTTGTAGCGAGCGCCAGCGGGCACGCTCCAAAGATGGCACTTGCGGCTGCAGCAGCAGGAAGTGCACGGCCGGGCCCTTTTTTGCGGCCGCCTGGTGGGGCTGCCGACGTTGAGCCTCCGACGCCGGGCCTCTTCCTGCCGCCCTGAGCGAGCAGCCGGAGCTGCAGCCTTCTGCCTGTTTACAGGCGTCGAACGCACGTTGGGCTCCGAAGCCGCCGCCCCGCTATGCAAATGACTCTGGCTTGCTGTGCATCTTGGACGACGGCCTTCGCCTTGAGCTTGGCCTGCCATGGGGGGGATGGAAGGGGTGTAGCCGGCTCCCAGGCTGCTGGCCTCGGTGGCACCCTCTCGAAGGAACGCCTGGCTTTGGCCCCGGATCCCGCCTCACCCCACCGCCCGAGACTCCGCGATGTAGCGGGCCTGCGCCGGAGGGGCGCCCGTCGAGCCGGCGCGCTCCCAACTCATACTTACCTGGCAGGGGAGATACCATGATCACTAAGGTGGTTCTCCCAGGGTGAGGCTCATCCATTGCCCTCTGGGTGTGCTGACCCCTGCGATTTCCCCAAATGCGGGAAACTCGACTGCATAATTTGTGGTAGTGGGGGACTGCGTTCGCGCTTTCCCCTGATTTGCTCTGGTCAAAGATAGACAGATACACGCTGCTGCTTGGGGGGCTCCACGAGCCAACAGGTGTGCGAGTCTCCTTTTGCTGCCTGCTGCGAGGGACTCTCAAGCAAGCACAGCCTGTTGGTGCCCCCTTGTGGCCCCATCTAGAAGCTGCCAAAGGGAAGCCGCTCGCTTTGCTGCTGGCTTTTGGTATCTGGGATTTGTTGTGAGCCTTTTTTAAAAGAGAGGAGGGGAGGGGAGGGGGGGGGTTCCTTCCTTGGTCTTTGTTTTTTCGTTTTCCTCTCTCCGTTTAAACCCTTAACTCTTGATTTGGCGTCCTGATATCTTTGCTTGGCTGCTTTGGACACACCGGCCGAGTTCCCCCTGGGCCCGCTGGCTGTGGATGCCTCCGCTGGTGTAGTGACAGGAATTGGCCTTTGGTTCAGCCGGGAGGGGAGCTTTGTAGCGAGCGCCAGCGGGCACGCTCCAAAGATGGCACTTGCGGCTGCAGCAGCAGGAAGTGCACGGCCGGGCCCTTTTTTGCGGCCGCCTGGTGGGGCTGCCGACGTTGAGCCTCCGACGCCGGGCCTCTTCCTGCCGCCCTGAGCGAGCAGCCGGAGCTGCAGCCTTCTGCCTGTTTACAGGCGTCGAACGCACGTTGGGCTCCGAAGCCGCCGCCCCGCTATGCAAATGACTCTGGCTTGCTGTGCATCTTGGACGACGGCCTTCGCCTTGAGCTTGGCCTGCCATGGGGGGGATGGAAGGGGTGTAGCCGGCTCCCAGGCTGCTGGCCTCGGTGGCACCCTCTCGAAGGAACGCCTGGCTTTGGCCCCGGATCCCGCCTCACCCCACCGCCCGAGACTCCGCGATGTAGCGGGCCTGCGCCGGAGGGGCGCCCGTCGAGCCGGCGCGCTCCCAACTCATACTTACCTGGCAGGGGAGATACCATGATCACTAAGGTGGTTCTCCCAGGGTGAGGCTCATCCATTGCACTCCGGGTGTGCTGACCCCTGCGATTTCCCCAAATGCGGGAAACTCGACTGCATAATTTGTGGTAGTGGGGGACTGCGTTCGCGCTTTCCCCTGATTTGCTCTGGTCAAAGATAGACAGATACACGCTGCTGCTTGGGGGGCTCCACGAGCCAACAGGTGTGCGAGTCTCCTTTTGCTGCCTGCTGCGAGGGACTCTCAAGCAAGCACAGCCTGTTGGTGCCCCCTTGTGGCCCCATCTAGAAGCTGCCAAAGGGAAGCCGCTCGCTTTGCTGCTGGCTTTTGGTATCTGGGATTTGTTGTGAGCCTTTTTTAAAAGAGAGGAGGGGAGGGGAGGGGAGGGGAGGGGAGGGGAGGGGGGGGTTCCTTCCTTGGTCTTTGTTTTTTCGTTTTCCTCTCTCCGTTTAAACCCTTAACTCTTGATTTGGCGTCCTGATATCTTTGCTTGGCTGCTTTGGACACACCGGCCGAGTTCCCCCTGGGCCCGCTGGCTGTGGATGCCTCCGCTGGTGTAGTGACAGGAATTGGCCTTTGGTTCAGCCGGGAGGGGAGCTTTGTAGCGAGCGCCAGCGGGCACGCTCCAAAGATGGCACTTGCGGCTGCAGCAGCAGGAAGTGCACGGCCGGGCCCTTTTTTGCGGCCGCCTGGTGGGGCTGCCGACGTTGAGCCTCCGACGCCGGGCCTCTTCCTGCCGCCCTGAGCGAGCAGCCGGAGCTGCAGCCTTCTGCCTGTTTACAGGCGTCGAACGCACGTTGGGCTCCGAAGCCGCCGCCCCGCTATGCAAATGACTCTGGCTTGCTGTGCATCTTGGACGACGGCCTTCGCCTTGAGCTTGGCCTGCCATGGGGGGGATGGAAGGGGTGTAGCCGGCTCCCAGGCTGCTGGCCTCGGTGGCACCCTCTCGAAGGAACGCCTGGCTTTGGCCCCGGATCCCGCCTCACCCCACCGCCCGAGACTCCGCGATGTAGCGGGCCTGCGCCGGAGGGGCGCCCGTCGAGCCGGCGCGCTCCCAACTCATACTTACCTGGCAGGGGAGATACCATGATCACTAAGGTGGTTCTCCCAGGGTGAGGCTCATCCATTGCACTCCGGGTGTGCTGACCCCTGCGATTTCCCCAAATGCGGGAAACTCGACTGCATAATTTGTGGTAGTGGGGGACTGCGTTCGCGCTTTCCCCTGATTTGCTCTGGTCAAAGATAGACAGATACACGCTGCTGCTTGGGGGGCTCCACGAGCCAACAGGTGTGCGAGTCTCCTTTTGCTGCCTGCTGCGAGGGACTCTCAAGCAAGCACAGCCTGTTGGTGCCCCCTTGTGGCCCCATCTAGAAGCTGCCAAAGGGAAGCCGCTCGCTTTGCTGCTGGCTTTTGGTATCTGGGATTTGTTGTGAGCCTTTTTTAAAAGAGAGGAGGGGAGGGGAGGGGAGGGGAGGGGAGGGGAGGGGAGGGGAGGGGGGGGTTCCTTCCTTGGTCTTTGTTTTTTCGTTTTCCTCTCTCCGTTTAAACCCTTAACTCTTGATTTGGCGTCCTGATATCTTTGCTTGGCTGCTTTGGACACACCGGCCGAGTTCCCCCTGGGCCCGCTGGCTGTGGATGCCTCCGCTGGTTTAGTGACAGGAATTGGCCTTTGGTTCAGCCGGGAGGGGAGCTTTGTAGCGAGCGCCAGCGGGCACGCTCCAAAGATGGCACTTGCGGCTGCAGCAGCAGGAAGTGCACGGCCGGGCCCTTTTTTGCGGCCGCCTGGTGGGGCTGCCGACGTTGAGCCTCCGACGCCGGGCCTCTTCCTGCCGCCCTGAGCGAGCAGCCGGAGCTGCAGCCTTCTGCCTGTTTACAGGCGTCGAACGCACGTTGGGCTCCGAAGCCGCCGCCCCGCTATGCAAATGACTCTGGCTTGCTGTGCATCTTGGACGACGGCCTTCGCCTTGAGCTTGGCCTGCCATGGGGGGGATGGAAGGGGTGTAGCCGGCTCCCAGGCTGCTGGCCTCGGTGGCACCCTCTCGAAGGAACGCCTGGCTTTGGCCCCGGATCCCGCCTCACCCCACCGCCCGAGACTCCGCGATGTAGCGGGCCTGCGCCGGAGGGGCGCCCGTCGAGCCGGCGCGCTCCCAACTCATACTTACCTGGCAGGGGAGATACCATGATCACTAAGGTGGTTCTCCCAGGGTGAGGCTCATCCATTGCACTCCGGGTGTGCTGACCCCTGCGATTTCCCCAAATGCGGGAAACTCGACTGCATAATTTGTGGTAGTGGGGGACTGCGTTCGCGCTTTCCCCTGATTTGCTCTGGTCAAAGATAGACAGATACACGCTGCTGCTTGGGGGGCTCCACGAGCCAACAGGTGTGCGAGTCTCCTTTTGCTGCCTGCTGCGAGGGACTCTCAAGCAAGCACAGCCTGTTGGTGCCCCCTTGTGGCCCCATCTAGAAGCTGCCAAAGGGAAGCCGCTCGCTTTGCTGCTGGCTTTTGGTATCTGGGATTTGTTGTGAGCCTTTTTTAAAAGAGAGGAGGGGAGGGGAGGGGAGGGGAGGGGAGGGGGGGGTTCCTTCCTTGGTCTTTGTTTTTTCGTTTTCCTCTCTCCGTTTAAACCCTTAACTCTTGATTTGGCGTCCTGATATCTTTGCTTGGCTGCTTTGGACACACCGGCCGAGTTCCCCCTGGGCCCGCTGGCTGTGGATGCCTCCGCTGGTGTAGTGACAGGAATTGGCCTTTGGTTCAGCCGGGAGGGGAGCTTTGTAGCGAGCGCCAGCGGGCACGCTCCAAAGATGGCACTTGCGGCTGCAGCAGCAGGAAGTGCACGGCCGGGCCCTTTTTTGCGGCCGCCTGGTGGGGCTGCCGACGTTGAGCCTCCGACGCCGGGCCTCTTCCTGCCGCCCTGAGCGAGCAGCCGGAGCTGCAGCCTTCTGCCTGTTTACAGGCGTCGAACGCACGTTGGGCTCCGAAGCCGCCGCCCCGCTATGCAAATGACTCTGGCTTGCTGTGCATCTTGGACGACGGCCTTCGCCTTGAGCTTGGCCTGCCATGGGGGGGATGGAAGGGGTGTAGCCGGCTCCCAGGCTGCTGGCCTCGGTGGCACCCTCTCGAAGGAACGCCTGGCTTTGGCCCCGGATCCCGCCTCACCCCACCGCCCGAGACTCCGCGATGTAGCGGGCCTGCGCCGGAGGGGCGCCCGTCGAGCCGGCGCGCTCCCAACTCATACTTACCTGGCAGGGGAGATACCATGATCACTAAGGTGGTTCTCCCAGGGTGAGGCTCATCCATTGCACTCCGGGTGTGCTGACCCCTGCGATTTCCCCAAATGCGGGAAACTCGACTGCATAATTTGTGGTAGTGGGGGACTGCGTTCGCGCTTTCCCCTGATTTGCTCTGGTCAAAGATAGACAGATACACGCTGCTGCTTGGGGGGCTCCACGAGCCAACAGGTGTGCGAGTCTCCTTTTGCTGCCTGCTGCGAGGGACTCTCAAGCAAGCACAGCCTGTTGGTGCCCCCTTGTGGCCCCATCTAGAAGCTGCCAAAGGGAAGCCGCTCGCTTTGCTGCTGGCTTTTGGTATCTGGGATTTGTTGTGAGCCTTTTTTAAAAGAGAGGAGGGGAGAGGAGGGGAGAGGAGGGGAGGGGAGGGGAGGGGAGGGGAGGGGAGGGGGGGGGTTCCTTCCTTGGTCTTTGTTTTTTCGTTTTCCTCTCTCCGTTTAAACCCTTAACTCTTGATTTGGCGTCCTGATATCTTTGCTTGGCTGCTTTGGACACACCGGCCGAGTTCCCCCTGGGCCCGCTGGCTGTGGATGCCTCCGCTGGTGTAGTGACAGGAATTGGCCTTTGGTTCAGCCGGGAGGGGAGCTTTGTAGCGAGCGCCAGCGGGCACGCTCCAAAGATGGCACTTGCGGCTGCAGCAGCAGGAAGTGCACGGCCGGGCCCTTTTTTGCGGCCGCCTGGTGGGGCTGCCGACGTTGAGCCTCCCACGCCGGGCCTCTTCCTGCCGCCCTGAGCGAGCAGCCGGAGCTGCAGCCTTCTGCCTGTTTACAGGCGTCGAACGCACGTTGGGCTCCGAAGCCGCCGCCCCGCTATGCAAATGACTCTGGCTTGCTGTGCATCTTGGACGACGGCCTTCGCCTTGAGCTTGGCCTGCCATGGGGGGGATGGAAGGGGTGTAGCCGGCTCCCAGGCTGCTGGCCTCGGTGGCACCCTCTCGAAGGAACGCCTGGCTTTGGCCCCGGATCCCGCCTCACCCCACCGCCCGAGACTCCGCGATGTAGCGGGCCTGCGCCGGAGGGGCGCCCGTCGAGCCGGCGCGCTCCCAACTCATACTTACCTGGCAGGGGAGATACCATGATCACTAAGGTGGTTCTCCCAGGGTGAGGCTCATCCATTGCACTCCGGGTGTGCTGACCCCTGCGATTTCCCCAAATGCGGGAAACTCGACTGCATAATTTGTGGTAGTGGGGGACTGCGTTCGCGCTTTCCCCTGATTTGCTCTGGTCAAAGATAGACAGATACACGCTGCTGCTTGGGGGGCTCCACGAGCCAACAGGTGTGCGAGTCTCCTTTTGCTGCCTGCTGCGAGGGACTCTCAAGCAAGCACAGCCTGTTGGTGCCCCCTTGTGGCCCCATCTAGAAGCTGCCAAAGGGAAGCCGCTCGCTTTGCTGCTGGCTTTTGGTATCTGGGATTTGTTGTGAGCCTTTTTTAAAAGAGAGGAGGGGAGGGGAGGGGAGGGGAGGGGGGGGTTCCTTCCTTGGTCTTTGTTTTTTCGTTTTCCTCTCTCCGTTTAAACCCTTAACTCTTGATTTGGCGTCCTGATATCTTTGCTTGGCTGCTTTGGACAC
Source organism: Anomaloglossus baeobatrachus (assembly GCF_048569485.1). Lineage (NCBI taxonomy): Eukaryota > Metazoa > Chordata > Amphibia > Anura > Aromobatidae > Anomaloglossus > Anomaloglossus baeobatrachus. Next base: position 176,756 of record NW_027443436.1, on the reverse strand, counting down.
ACCGGCCGAGTTCCCCCTGGGCCCGCTGGCTGTGGATGCCTCCGCTGGTGTAGTGACAGGAATTGGCCTTTGGTTCAGCCGGGAGGGGAGCTTTGTAGCGAGCGCCAGCGGGCACGCTCCAAAGATGGCACTTGCGGCTGCAGCAGCAGGAAGTGCACGGCCGGGCCCTTTTTTGCGGCCGCCTGGTGGGGCTGCCGACGTTGAGCCTCCGACGCCGGGCCTCTTCCTGCCGCCCTGAGCGAGCAGCCGGAGCTGCAGCCTTCTGCCTGTTTACAGGCGTCGAACGCACGTTGGGCTCCGAAGCCGCCGCCCCGCTATGCAAATGACTCTGGCTTGCTGTGCATCTTGGACGACGGCCTTCGCCTTGAGCTTGGCCTGCCATGGGGGGGATGGAAGGGGTGTAGCCGGCTCCCAGGCTGCTGGCCTCGGTGGCACCCTCTCGAAGGAACGCCTGGCTTTGGCCCCGGATCCCGCCTCACCCCACCGCCCGAGACTCCGCGATGTAGCGGGCCTGCGCCGGAGGGGCGCCCGTCGAGCCGGCGCGCTCCCAACTCATACTTACCTGGCAGGGGAGATACCATGATCACTAAGGTGGTTCTCCCAGGGTGAGGCTCATCCATTGCACTCCGGGTGTGCTGACCCCTGCGATTTCCCCAAATGCGGGAAACTCGACTGCATAATTTGTGGTAGTGGGGGACTGCGTTCGCGCTTTCCCCTGATTTGCTCTGGTCAAAGATAGACAGATACACGCTGCTGCTTGGGGGGCTCCACGAGCCAACAGGTGTGCGAGTCTCCTTTTGCTGCCTGCTGCGAGGGACTCTCAAGCAAGCACAGCCTGTTGGTGCCCCCTTGTGGCCCCATCTAGAAGCTGCCAAAGGGAAGCCGCTCGCTTTGCTGCTGGCTTTTGGTATCTGGGATTTGTTGTGAGCCTTTTTTAAAAGAGAGGAGGGGAGGGGAGGGGAGGGGGGGGTTCCTTCCTTGGTCTTTGTTTTTTCGTTTTCCTCTCTCCGTTTAAACCCTTAACTCTTGATTTGGCGTCCTGATATCTTTGCTTGGCTGCTTTGGACACACCGGCCGAGTTCCCCCTGGGCCCGCTGGCTGTGGATGCCTCCGCTGGTGTAGTGACAGGAATTGGCCTTTGGTTCAGCCGGGAGGGGAGCTTTGTAGCGAGCGCCAGCGGGCACGCTCCAAAGATGGCACTTGCGGCTGCAGCAGCAGGAAGTGCACGGCCGGGCCCTTTTTTGCGGCCGCCTGGTGGGGCTGCCGACGTTGAGCCTCCGACGCCGGGCCTCTTCCTGCCGCCCTGAGCGAGCAGCCGGAGCTGCAGCCTTCTGCCTGTTTACAGGCGTCGAACGCACGTTGGGCTCCGAAGCCGCCGCCCCGCTATGCAAATGACTCTGGCTTGCTGTGCATCTTGGACGACGGCCTTCGCCTTGAGCTTGGCCTGCCATGGGGGGGATGGAAGGGGTGTAGCCGGCTCCCAGGCTGCTGGCCTCGGTGGCACCCTCTCGAAGGAACGCCTGGCTTTGGCCCCGGATCCCGCCTCACCCCACCGCCGGAGACTCCGCGATGTAGCGGGCCTGCGCCGGAGGGGCGCCCGTCGAGCCGGCGCGCTCCCAACTCATACTTACCTGGCAGGGGAGATACCATGATCACTAAGGTGGTTCTCCCAGGGTGAGGCTCATCCATTGCACTCCGGGTGTGCTGACCCCTGCGATTTCCCCAAATGCGGGAAACTCGACTGCATAATTTGTGGTAGTGGGGGACTGCGTTCGCGCTTTCCCCTGATTTGCTCTGGTCAAAGATAGACAGATACACGCTGCTGCTTGGGGGGCTCCACGAGCCAACAGGTGTGCGAGTCTCCTTTTGCTGCCTGCTGCGAGGGACTCTCAAGCAAGCACAGCCTGTTGGTGCCCCCTTGTGGCCCCATCTAGAAGCTGCCAAAGGGAAGCCGCTCGCTTTGCTGCTGGCTTTTGGTATCTGGGATTTGTTGTGAGCCTTTTTTAAAAGAGAGGAGGGGAGGGGAGGGGAGGGGAGGGGGGGGGTTCCTTCCTTGGTCTTTGTTTTTTCGTTTTCCTCTCTCCGTTTAAACCCTTAACTCTTGATTTGGCGTCCTGATATCTTTGCTTGGCTGCTTTGGACACACCGGCCGAGTTCCCCCTGGGCCCGCTGGCTGTGGATGCCTCCGCTGGTGTAGTGACAGGAATTGGCCTTTGGTTCAGCCGGGAGGGGAGCTTTGTAGCGAGCGCCAGCGGGCACGCTCCAAAGATGGCACTTGCGGCTGCAGCAGCAGGAAGTGCACGGCCGGGCCCTTTTTTGCGGCCGCCTGGTGGGGCTGCCGACGTTGAGCCTCCGACGCCGGGCCTCTTCCTGCCGCCCTGAGCGAGCAGCCGGAGCTGCAGCCTTCTGCCTGTTTACAGGCGTCGAACGCACGTTGGGCTCCGAAGCCGCCGCCCCGCTATGCAAATGACTCTGGCTTGCTGTGTATCTTGGACGACGGCCTTCGCCTTGAGCTTGGCCTGCCATGGGGGGGATGGAAGGGGTGTAGCCGGCTCCCAGGCTGCTGGCCTCGGTGGCACCCTCTCGAAGGAACGCCTGGCTTTGGCCCCGGATCCCGCCTCACCCCACCGCCCGAGACTCCGCGATGTAGCGGGCCTGCGCCGGAGGGGCGCCCGTCGAGCCGGCGCGCTCCCAACTCATACTTACCTGGCAGGGGAGATACCATGATCACTAAGGTGGTTCTCCCAGGGTGAGGCTCATCCATTGCACTCCGGGTGTGCTGACCCCTGCGATTTCCCCAAATGCGGGAAACTCGACTGCATAATTTGTGGTAGTGGGGGACTGCGTTCGCGCTTTCCCCTGATTTGCTCTGGTCAAAGATAGACAGATACACGCTGCTGCTTGGGGGGCTCCACGAGCCAACAGGTGTGCGAGTCTCCTTTTGCTGCCTGCTGCGAGGGACTCTCAAGCAAGCACAGCCTGTTGGTGCCCCCTTGTGGCCCCATCTAGAAGCTGCCAAAGGGAAGCCGCTCGCTTTGCTGCTGGCTTTTGGTATCTGGGATTTGTTGTGAGCCTTTTTTAAAAGAGGGGAGGGGAGGGGAGGGGAGGGGAGGGGGGGGTTCCTTCCTTGGTCTTTGTTTTTTCGTTTTCCTCTCTCCGTTTAAACCCTTAACTCTTGATTTGGCGTCCTGATATCTTTGCTTGGCTGCTTTGGACACACCGGCCGAGTTCCCCCTGGGCCCGCTGGCTGTGGATGCCTCCGCTGGTGTAGTGACAGGAATTGGCCTTTGGTTCAGCCGGGAGGGGAGCTTTGTAGCGAGCGCCAGCGGGCACGCTCCAAAGATGGCACTTGCGGCTGCAGCAGCAGGAAGTGCACGGCCGGGCCCTTTTTTGCGGCCGCCTGGTGGGGCTGCCGACGTTGAGCCTCCGACGCCGGGCCTCTTCCTGCCGCCCTGAGCGAGCAGCCGGAGCTGCAGCCTTCTGCCTGTTTACAGGCGTCGAACACACGTTGGGCTCCGAAGCCGCCGCCCCGCTATGCAAATGACTCTGGCTTGCTGTGCATCTTGGACGACGGCCTTCGCCTTGAGCTTGGCCTGCCATGGGGGGGATGGAAGGGGTGTAGCCGGCTCCCAGGCTGCTGGCCTCGGTGGCACCCTCTCGAAGGAACGCCTGGCTTTGGCCCCGGATCCCGCCTCACCCCACCGCCCGAGACTCCGCGATGTAGCGGGCCTGCGCCGGAGGGGCGCCCGTCGAGCCGGCGCGCTCCCAACTCATACTTACCTGGCAGGGGAGATACCATGATCACTAAGGTGGTTCTCCCAGGGTGAGGCTCATCCATTGCACTCCGGGTGTGCTGACCCCTGCGATTTCCCCAAATGCGGGAAACTCGACTGCATAATTTGTGGTAGTGGGGGACTGCGTTTGCGCTTTCCCCTGATTTGCTCTGGTCAAAGATAGACAGATACACGCTGCTGCTTGGGGGGCTCCACGAGCCAACAGGTGTGCGAGTCTCCTTTTGCTGCCTGCTGCGAGGGACTCTCAAGCAAGCACAGCCTGTTGGTGCCCCCTTGTGGCCCCATCTAGAAGCTGCCAAAGGGAAGCCGCTCGCTTTGCTGCTGGCTTTTGGTATCTGGGATTTGTTGTGAGCCTTTTTTAAAAGAGAGGAGGGGAGGGGAGGGGAGGGGGGGGTTCCTTCCTTGGTCTTTGTTTTTTCGTTTTCCTCTCTCCGTTTAAACCCTTAACTCTTGATTTGGCGTCCTGATATCTTTGCTTGGCTGCTTTGGACACACCGGCCGAGTTCCCCCTGGGCCCGCTGGCTGTGGATGCCTCCGCTGGTGTAGTGACAGGAATTGGCCTTTGGTTCAGCCGGGAGGGGAGCTTTGTAGCGAGCGCCAGCGGGCACGCTCCAAAGATGGCACTTGCGGCTGCAGCAGCAGGAAGTGCACGGCCGGGCCCTTTTTTGCGGCCGCCTGGTGGGGCTGCCGACGTTGAGCCTCCGACGCCGGGCCTCTTCCTGCCGCCCTGAGCGAGCAGCCGGAGCTGCAGCCTTCTGCCTGTTTACAGGCGTCGAACGCACGTTGGGCTCCGAAGCCGCCGCCCCGCTATGCAAATGACTCTGGCTTGCTGTGCATCTTGGACGACGGCCTTCGCCTTGAGCTTGGCCTGCCATGGGGGGGATGGAAGGGGTGTAGCCGGCTCCCAGGCTGCTGGCCTCGGTGGCACCCTCTCGAAGGAACGCCTGGCTTTGGCCCCGGATCCCGCCTCACCCCACCGCCCGAGACTCCGCGATGTAGCGGGCCTGCGCCGGAGGGGCGCCCGTCGAGCCGGCGCGCTCCCAACTCATACTTACCTGGCAGGGGAGATACCATGATCACTAAGGTGGTTCTCCCAGGGTGAGGCTCATCCATTGCACTCCGGGTGTGCTGACCCCTGCGATTTCCCCAAATGCGGGAAACTCGACTGCATAATTTGTGGTAGTGGGGGACTGCGTTCGCGCTTTCCCCTGATTTGCTCTGGTCAAAGATAGACAGATACACGCTGCTGCTTGGGGGGCTCCACGAGCCAACAGGTGTGCGAGTCTCCTTTTGCTGCCTGCTGCGAGGGACTCTCAAGCAAGCACAGCCTGTTGGTGCCCCCTTGTGGCCCCATCTAGAAGCTGCCAAAGGGAAGCCGCTCGCTTTGCTGCTGGCTTTTGGTATCTGGGATTTGTTGTGAGCCTTTTTTAAAAGAGAGGAGGGGAGGGGAGGGGAGGGGAGGGGGGGGTTCCTTCCTTGGTCTTTGTTTTTTCGTTTTCCTCTCTCCGTTTAAACCCTTAACTCTTGATTTGGCGTCCTGATATCTTTGCTTGGCTGCTTTGGACACACCGGCCGAGTTCCCCCTGGGCCCGCTGGCTGTGGATGCCTCCGCTGGTGTAGTGACAGGAATTGGCCTTTGGTTCAGCCGGGAGGGGAGCTTTGTAGCGAGCGCCAGCGGGCACGCTCCAAAGATGGCACTTGCGGCTGCAGCAGCAGGAAGTGCACGGCCGGGCCCTTTTTTGCGGCCGCCTGGTGGGGCTGCCGACGTTGAGCCTCCGACGCCGGGCCTCTTCCTGCCGCCCTGAGCGAGCAGCCGGAGCTGCAGCCTTCTGCCTGTTTACAGGCGTCGAACGCACGTTGGGCTCCGAAGCCGCCGCCCCGCTATGCAAATGACTCTGGCTTGCTGTGCATCTTGGACGACGGCCTTCGCCTTGAGCTTGGCCTGCCATGGGGGGGATGGAAGGGGTGTAGCCGGCTCCCAGGCTGCTGGCCTCGGTGGCACCCTCTCGAAGGAACGCCTGGCTTTGGCCCCGGATCCCGCCTCACCCCACCGCCCGAGACTCCGCGATGTAGCGGGCCTGCGCCGGAGGGGCGCCCGTCGAGCCGGCGCGCTCCCAACTCATACTTACCTGGCAGGGGAGATACCATGATCACTAAGGTGGTTCTCCCAGGGTGAGGCTCATCCATTGCCCTCTGGGTGTGCTGACCCCTGCGATTTCCCCAAATGCGGGAAACTCGACTGCATAATTTGTGGTAGTGGGGGACTGCGTTCGCGCTTTCCCCTGATTTGCTCTGGTCAAAGATAGACAGATACACGCTGCTGCTTGGGGGGCTCCACGAGCCAACAGGTGTGCGAGTCTCCTTTTGCTGCCTGCTGCGAGGGACTCTCAAGCAAGCACAGCCTGTTGGTGCCCCCTTGTGGCCCCATCTAGAAGCTGCCAAAGGGAAGCCGCTCGCTTTGCTGCTGGCTTTTGGTATCTGGGATTTGTTGTGAGCCTTTTTTAAAAGAGAGGAGGGGAGGGGAGGGGGGGGTTCCTTCCTTGGTCTTTGTTTTTTCGTTTTCCTCTCTCCGTTTAAACCCTTAACTCTTGATTTGGCGTCCTGATATCTTTGCTTGGCTGCTTTGGACACACCGGCCGAGTTCCCCCTGGGCCCGCTGGCTGTGGATGCCTCCGCTGGTGTAGTGACAGGAATTGGCCTTTGGTTCAGCCGGGAGGGGAGCTTTGTAGCGAGCGCCAGCGGGCACGCTCCAAAGATGGCACTTGCGGCTGCAGCAGCAGGAAGTGCACGGCCGGGCCCTTTTTTGCGGCCGCCTGGTGGGGCTGCCGACGTTGAGCCTCCGACGCCGGGCCTCTTCCTGCCGCCCTGAGCGAGCAGCCGGAGCTGCAGCCTTCTGCCTGTTTACAGGCGTCGAACGCACGTTGGGCTCCGAAGCCGCCGCCCCGCTATGCAAATGACTCTGGCTTGCTGTGCATCTTGGACGACGGCCTTCGCCTTGAGCTTGGCCTGCCATGGGGGGGATGGAAGGGGTGTAGCCGGCTCCCAGGCTGCTGGCCTCGGTGGCACCCTCTCGAAGGAACGCCTGGCTTTGGCCCCGGATCCCGCCTCACCCCACCGCCCGAGACTCCGCGATGTAGCGGGCCTGCGCCGGAGGGGCGCCCGTCGAGCCGGCGCGCTCCCAACTCATACTTACCTGGCAGGGGAGATACCATGATCACTAAGGTGGTTCTCCCAGGGTGAGGCTCATCCATTGCACTCCGGGTGTGCTGACCCCTGCGATTTCCCCAAATGCGGGAAACTCGACTGCATAATTTGTGGTAGTGGGGGACTGCGTTCGCGCTTTCCCCTGATTTGCTCTGGTCAAAGATAGACAGATACACGCTGCTGCTTGGGGGGCTCCACGAGCCAACAGGTGTGCGAGTCTCCTTTTGCTGCCTGCTGCGAGGGACTCTCAAGCAAGCACAGCCTGTTGGTGCCCCCTTGTGGCCCCATCTAGAAGCTGCCAAAGGGAAGCCGCTCGCTTTGCTGCTGGCTTTTGGTATCTGGGATTTGTTGTGAGCCTTTTTTAAAAGAGAGGAGGGGAGGGGAGGGGAGGGGAGGGGAGGGGAGGGGAGGGGGGGGTTCCTTCCTTGGTCTTTGTTTTTTCGTTTTCCTCTCTCCGTTTAAACCCTTAACTCTTGATTTGGCGTCCTGATATCTTTGCTTGGCTGCTTTGGACACACCGGCCGAGTTCCCCCTGGGCCCGCTGGCTGTGGATGCCTCCGCTGGTGTAGTGACAGGAATTGGCCTTTGGTTCAGCCGGGAGGGGAGCTTTGTAGCGAGCGCCAGCGGGCACGCTCCAAAGATGGCACTTGCGGCTGCAGCAGCAGGAAGTGCACGGCCGGGCCCTTTTTTGCGGCCGCCTGGTGGGGCTGCCGACGTTGAGCCTCCGACGCCGGGCCTCTTCCTGCCGCCCTGAGCGAGCAGCCGGAGCTGCAGCCTTCTGCCTGTTTACAGGCGTCGAACGCACGTTGGGCTCCGAAGCCGCCGCCCCGCTATGCAAATGACTCTGGCTTGCTGTGCATCTTGGACGACGGCCTTCGCCTTGAGCTTGGCCTGCCATGGGGGGGATGGAAGGGGTGTAGCCGGCTCCCAGGCTGCTGGCCTCGGTGGCACCCTCTCGAAGGAACGCCTGGCTTTGGCCCCGGATCCCGCCTCACCCCACCGCCCGAGACTCCGCGATGTAGCGGGCCTGCGCCGGAGGGGCGCCCGTCGAGCCGGCGCGCTCCCAACTCATACTTACCTGGCAGGGGAGATACCATGATCACTAAGGTGGTTCTCCCAGGGTGAGGCTCATCCATTGCACTCCGGGTGTGCTGACCCCTGCGATTTCCCCAAATGCGGGAAACTCGACTGCATAATTTGTGGTAGTGGGGGACTGCGTTCGCGCTTTCCCCTGATTTGCTCTGGTCAAAGATAGACAGATACACGCTGCTGCTTGGGGGGCTCCACGAGCCAACAGGTGTGCGAGTCTCCTTTTGCTGCCTGCTGCGAGGGACTCTCAAGCAAGCACAGCCTGTTGGTGCCCCCTTGTGGCCCCATCTAGAAGCTGCCAAAGGGAAGCCGCTCGCTTTGCTGCTGGCTTTTGGTATCTGGGATTTGTTGTGAGCCTTTTTTAAAAGAGAGGAGGGGAGGGGAGGGGAGGGGGGGGTTCCTTCCTTGGTCTTTGTTTTTTCGTTTTCCTCTCTCCGTTTAAACCCTTAACTCTTGATTTGGCGTCCTGATATCTTTGCTTGGCTGCTTTGGACACACCGGCCGAGTTCCCCCTGGGCCCGCTGGCTGTGGATGCCTCCGCTGGTGTAGTGACAGGAATTGGCCTTTGGTTCAGCCGGGAGGGGAGCTTTGTAGCGAGCGCCAGCGGGCACGCTCCAAAGATGGCACTTGCGGCTGCAGCAGCAGGAAGTGCACGGCCGGGCCCTTTTTTGCGGCCGCCTGGTGGGGCTGCCGACGTTGAGCCTCCGACGCCGGGCCTCTTCCTGCCGCCCTGAGCGAGCAGCCGGAGCTGCAGCCTTCTGCCTGTTTACAGGCGTCGAACGCACGTTGGGCTCCGAAGCCGCCGCCCCGCTATGCAAATGACTCTGGCTTGCTGTGCATCTTGGACGACGGCCTTCGCCTTGAGCTTGGCCTGCCATGGGGGGGATGGAAGGGGTGTAGCCGGCTCCCAGGCTGCTGGCCTCGGTGGCACCCTCTCGAAGGAACGCCTGGCTTTGGCCCCGGATCCCGCCTCACCCCACCGCCGGAGACTCCGCGATGTAGCGGGCCTGCGCCGGAGGGGCGCCCGTCGAGCCGGCGCGCTCCCAACTCATACTTACCTGGCAGGGGAGATACCATGATCACTAAGGTGGTTCTCCCAGGGTGAGGCTCATCCATTGCACTCCGGGTGTGCTGACCCCTGCGATTTCCCCAAATGCGGGAAACTCGACTGCATAATTTGTGGTAGTGGGGGACTGCGTTCGCGCTTTCCCCTGATTTGCTCTGGTCAAAGATAGACAGATACACGCTGCTGCTTGGGGGGCTCCACGAGCCAACAGGTGTGCGAGTCTCCTTTTGCTGCCTGCTGCGAGGGACTCTCAAGCAAGCACAGCCTGTTGGTGCCCCCTTGTGGCCCCATCTAGAAGCTGCCAAAGGGAAGCCGCTCGCTTTGCTGCTGGCTTTTGGTATCTGGGATTTGTTGTGAGCCTTTTTTAAAAGAGAGGAGGGGAGGGGAGGGGAGGGGAGGGGAGGGGAGGGGAGGGGAGGGGAGGGGAGGGGAGGGGAGGGGAGGGGAGGGGAGGGGAGGGGAGGGGAGGGGAGGGGAGGGGAGGGGAGGGGAGGGGGGGAGGGGGGGGTTCCTTCCTTGGTCTTTGTTTTTTCGTTTTCCTCTCTCCGTTTAAACCCTTAACTCTTGATTTGGCGTCCTGATATCTTTGCTTGGCTGCTTTGGACACACCGGCCGAGTTCCCCCTGGGCCCGCTGGCTGTGGATGCCTCCGCTGGTGTAGTGACAGGAATTGGCCTTTGGTTCAGCCGGGAGGGGAGCTTTGTAGCGAGCGCCAGCGGGCACGCTCCAAAGATGGCACTTGCGGCTGCAGCAGCAGGAAGTGCACGGCCGGGCCCTTTTTTGCGGCCGCCTGGTGGGGCTGCCGACGTTGAGCCTCCGACGCCGGGCCTCTTCCTGCCGCCCTGAGCGAGCAGCCGGAGCTGCAGCCTTCTGCCTGTTTACAGGCGTCGAACGCACGTTGGGCTCCGAAGCCGCCGCCCCGCTATGCAAATGACTCTGGCTTGCTGTGCATCTTGGACGACGGCCTTCGCCTTGAGCTTGGCCTGCCATGGGGGGGATGGAAGGGGTGTAGCCGGCTCCCAGGCTGCTGGCCTCGGTGGCACCCTCTCGAAGGAACGCCTGGCTTTGGCCCCGGATCCCGCCTCACCCCACCGCCCGAGACTCCGCGATGTAGCGGGCCTGCGCCGGAGGGGCGCCCGTCGAGCCGGCGCGCTCCCAACTCATACTTACCTGGCAGGGGAGATACCATGATCACTAAGGTGGTTCTCCCAGGGTGAGGCTCATCCATTGCACTCCGGGTGTGCTGACCCCTGCGATTTCCCCAAATGCGGGAAACTCGACTGCATAATTTGTGGTAGTGGGGGACTGCGTTCGCGCTTTCCCCTGATTTGCTCTGGTCAAAGATAGACAGATACACGCTGCTGCTTGGGGGGCTCCACGAGCCAACAGGTGTGCGAGTCTCCTTTTGCTGCCTGCTGCGAGGGACTCTCAAGCAAGCACAGCCTGTTGGTGCCCCCTTGTGGCCCCATCTAGAAGCTGCCAAAGGGAAGCCGCTCGCTTTGCTGCTGGCTTTTGGTATCTGGGATTTGTTGTGAGCCTTTTTTAAAAGAGAGGAGGGGAGGGGAGGGGAGGGGGGGGGTTCCTTCCTTGGTCTTTGTTTTTTCGTTTTCCTCTCTCCGTTTAAACCCTTAACTCTTGATTTGGCGTCCTGATATCTTTGCTTGGCTGCTTTGGACACACCGGCCGAGTTCCCCCTGGGCCCGCTGGCTGTGGATGCCTCCGCTGGTGTAGTGACAGGAATTGGCCTTTGGTTCAGCCGGGAGGGGAGCTTTGTAGCGAGCGCCAGCGGGCACGCTCCAAAGATGGCACTTGCGGCTGCAGCAGCAGGAAGTGCACGGCCGGGCCCTTTTTTGCGGCCGCCTGGTGGGGCTGCCGACGTTGAGCCTCCGACGCCGGGCCTCTTCCTGCCGCCCTGAGCGAGCAGCCGGAGCTGCAGCCTTCTGCCTGTTTACAGGCGTCGAACGCACGTTGGGCTCCGAAGCCGCCGCCCCGCTATGCAAATGACTCTGGCTTGCTGTGCATCTTGGACGACGGCCTTCGCCTTGAGCTTGGCCTGCCATGGGGGGGATGGAAGGGGTGTAGCCGGCTCCCAGGCTGCTGGCCTCGGTGGCACCCTCTCGAAGGAACGCCTGGCTTTGGCCCCGGATCCCGCCTCACCCCACCGCCGGAGACTCCGCGATGTAGCGGGCCTGCGCCGGAGGGGCGCCCGTCGAGCCGGCGCGCTCCCAACTCATACTTACCTGGCAGGGGAGATACCATGATCACTAAGGTGGTTCTCCCAGGGTGAGGCTCATCCATTGCACTCCGGGTGTGCTGACCCCTGCGATTTCCCCAAATGCGGGAAACTCGACTGCATAATTTGTGGTAGTGGGGGACTGCGTTCGCGCTTTCCCCTGATTTGCTCTGGTCAAAGATAGACAGATACACGCTGCTGCTTGGGGGGCTCCACGAGCCAACAGGTGTGCGAGTCTCCTTTTGCTGCCTGCTGCGAGGGACTCTCAAGCAAGCACAGCCTGTTGGTGCCCCCTTGTGGCCCCATCTAGAAGCTGCCAAAGGGAAGCCGCTCGCTTTGCTGCTGGCTTTTGGTATCTGGGATTTGTTGTGAGCCTTTTTTAAAAGAGAGGAGGGGAGGGGGGGGGTTCCTTCCTTGGTCTTTGTTTTTTCGTTTTCCTCTCTCCGTTTAAACCCTTAACTCTTGATTTGGCGTCCTGATATCTTTGCTTGGCTGCTTTGGACACACCGGCCGAGTTCCCCCTGGGCCCGCTGGCTGTGGATGCCTCCGCTGGTGTAGTGACAGGAATTGGCCTTTGGTTCAGCCGGGAGGGGAGCTTTGTAGCGAGCGCCAGCGGGCACGCTCCAAAGATGGCACTTGCGGCTGCAGCAGCAGGAAGTGCACGGCCGGGCCCTTTTTTGCGGCCGCCTGGTGGGGCTGCCGACGTTGAGCCTCCGACGCCGGGCCTCTTCCTGCCGCCCTGAGCGAGCAGCCGGAGCTGCAGCCTTCTGCCTGTTTACAGGCGTCGAACGCACGTTGGGCTCCGAAGCCGCCGCCCCGCTATGCAAATGACTCTGGCTTGCTGTGCATCTTGGACGACGGCCTTCGCCTTGAGCTTGGCCTGCCATGGGGGGGATGGAAGGGGTGTAGCCGGCTCCCAGGCTGCTGGCCTCGGTGGCACCCTCTCGAAGGAACGCCTGGCTTTGGCCCCGGATCCCGCCTCACCCCACCGCCCGAGACTCCGCGATGTAGCGGGCCTGCGCCGGAGGGGCGCCCGTCGAGCCGGCGCGCTCCCAACTCATACTTACCTGGCAGGGGAGATACCATGATCACTAAGGTGGTTCTCCCAGGGTGAGGCTCATCCATTGCACTCCGGGTGTGCTGACCCCTGCGATTTCCCCAAATGCGGGAAACTCGACTGCATAATTTGTGGTAGTGGGGGACTGCGTTCGCGCTTTCCCCTGATTTGCTCTGGTCAAAGATAGACAGATACACGCTGCTGCTTGGGGGGCTCCACGAGCCAACAGGTGTGCGAGTCTCCTTTTGCTGCCTGCTGCGAGGGACTCTCAAGCAAGCACAGCCTGTTGGTGCCCCCTTGTGGCCCCATCTAGAAGCTGCCAAAGGGAAGCCGCTCGCTTTGCTGCTGGCTTTTGGTATCTGGGATTTGTTGTGAGCCTTTTTTAAAAGAGAGGAGGGGAGGGGAGGGGAGGGGAGGGGGGGGTTCCTTCCTTGGTCTTTGTTTTTTCGTTTTCCTCTCTCCGTTTAAACCCTTAACTCTTGATTTGGCGTCCTGATATCTTTGCTTGGCTGCTTTGGACACACCGGCCGAGTTCCCCCTGGGCCCGCTGGCTGTGGATGCCTCCGCTGGTGTAGTGACAGGAATTGGCCTTTGGTTCAGCCGGGAGGGGAGCTTTGTAGCGAGCGCCAGCGGGCACGCTCCAAAGATGGCACTTGCGGCTGCAGCAGCAGGAAGTGCACGGCCGGGCCCTTTTTTGCGGCCGCCTGGTGGGGCTGCCGACGTTGAGCCTCCGACGCCGGGCCTCTTCCTGCCGCCCTGAGCGAGCAGCCGGAGCTGCAGCCTTCTGCCTGTTTACAGGCGTCGAACGCACGTTGGGCTCCGAAGCCGCCGCCCCGCTATGCAAATGACTCTGGCTTGCTGTGCATCTTGGACGACGGCCTTCGCCTTGAGCTTGGCCTGCCATGGGGGGGATGGAAGGGGTGTAGCCGGCTCCCAGGCTGCTGGCCTCGGTGGCACCCTCTCGAAGGAACGCCTGGCTTTGGCCCCGGATCCCGCCTCACCCCACCGCCCGAGACTCCGCGATGTAGCGGGCCTGCGCCGGAGGGGCGCCCGTCGAGCCGGCGCGCTCCCAACTCATACTTACCTGGCAGGGGAGATACCATGATCACTAAGGTGGTTCTCCCAGGGTGAGGCTCATCCATTGCACTCCGGGTGTGCTGACCCCTGCGATTTCCCCAAATGCGGGAAACTCGACTGCATAATTTGTGGTAGTGGGGGACTGCGTTCGCGCTTTCCCCTGATTTGCTCTGGTCAAAGATAGACAGATACACGCTGCTGCTTGGGGGGCTCCACGAGCCAACAGGTGTGCGAGTCTCCTTTTGCTGCCTGCTGCGAGGGACTCTCAAGCAAGCACAGCCTGTTGGTGCCCCCTTGTGGCCCCATCTAGAAGCTGCCAAAGGGAAGCCGCTCGCTTTGCTGCTGGCTTTTGGTATCTGGGATTTGTTGTGAGCCTTTTTTAAAAGAGAGGAGGGGAGGGGAGGGGAGGGGAGGGGAGGGGAGGGGGGGGGTTCCTTCCTTGGTCTTTGTTTTTTCGTTTTCCTCTCTCCGTTTAAACCCTTAACTCTTGATTTGGCGTCCTGATATCTTTGCTTGGCTGCTTTGGACACACCGGCCGAGTTCCCCCTGGGCCCGCTGGCTGTGGATGCCTCCGCTGGTGTAGTGACAGGAATTGGCCTTTGGTTCAGCCGGGAGGGGAGCTTTGTAGCGAGCGCCAGCGGGCACGCTCCAAAGATGGCACTTGCGGCTGCAGCAGCAGGAAGTGCACGGCCGGGCCCTTTTTTGCGGCCGCCTGGTGGGGCTGCCGACGTTGAGCCTCCGACGCCGGGCCTCTTCCTGCCGCCCTGAGCGAGCAGCCGGAGCTGCAGCCTTCTGCCTGTTTACAGGCGTCGAACGCACGTTGGGCTCCGAAGCCGCCGCCCCGCTATGCAAATGACTCTGGCTTGCTGTGCATCTTGGACGACGGCCTTCGCCTTGAGCTTGGCCTGCCATGGGGGGGATGGAAGGGGTGTAGCCGGCTCCCAGGCTGCTGGCCTCGGTGGCACCCTCTCGAAGGAACGCCTGGCTTTGGCCCCGGATCCCGCCTCACCCCACCGCCCGAGACTCCGCGATGTAGCGGGCCTGCGCCGGAGGGGCGCCCGTCGAGCCGGCGCGCTCCCAACTCATACTTACCTGGCAGGGGAGATACCATGATCACTAAGGTGGTTCTCCCAGGGTGAGGCTCATCCATTGCACTCCGGGTGTGCTGACCCCTGCGATTTCCCCAAATGCGGGAAACTCGACTGCATAATTTGTGGTAGTGGGGGACTGCGTTCGCGCTTTCCCCTGATTTGCTCTGGTCAAAGATAGACAGATACACGCTGCTGCTTGGGGGGCTCCACGAGCCAACAGGTGTGCGAGTCTCCTTTTGCTGCCTGCTGCGAGGGACTCTCAAGCAAGCACAGCCTGTTGGTGCCCCCTTGTGGCCCCATCTAGAAGCTGCCAAAGGGAAGCCGCTCGCTTTGCTGCTGGCTTTTGGTATCTGGGATTTGTTGTGAGCCTTTTTTAAAAGAGAGGAGGGGAGGGGAGGGGGGGGTTCCTTCCTTGGTCTTTGTTTTTTCGTTTTCCTCTCTCCGTTTAAACCCTTAACTCTTGATTTGGCGTCCTGATATCTTTGCTTGGCTGCTTTGGACACACCGGCCGAGTTCCCCCTGGGCCCGCTGGCTGTGGATGCCTCCGCTGGTGTAGTGACAGGAATTGGCCTTTGGTTCAGCCGGGAGGGGAGCTTTGTAGCGAGCGCCAGCGGGCACGCTCCAAAGATGGCACTTGCGGCTGCAGCAGCAGGAAGTGCACGGCCGGGCCCTTTTTTGCGGCCGCCTGGTGGGGCTGCCGACGTTGAGCCTCCGACGCCGGGCCTCTTCCTGCCGCCCTGAGCGAGCAGCCGGAGCTGCAGCCTTCTGCCTGTTTACAGGCGTCGAACGCACGTTGGGCTCCGAAGCCGCCGCCCCGCTATGCAAATGACTCTGGCTTGCTGTGCATCTTGGACGACGGCCTTCGCCTTGAGCTTGGCCTGCCATGGGGGGGATGGAAGGGGTGTAGCCGGCTCCCAGGCTGCTGGCCTCGGTGGCACCCTCTCGAAGGAACGCCTGGCTTTGGCCCCGGATCCCGCCTCACCCCACCGCCCGAGACTCCGCGATGTAGCGGGCCTGCGCCGGAGGGGCGCCCGTCGAGCCGGCGCGCTCCCAACTCATACTTACCTGGCAGGGGAGATACCATGATCACTAAGGTGGTTCTCCCAGGGTGAGGCTCATCCATTGCACTCCGGGTGTGCTGACCCCTGCGATTTCCCCAAATGCGGGAAACTCGACTGCATAATTTGTGGTAGTGGGGGACTGCGTTCGCGCTTTCCCCTGATTTGCTCTGGTCAAAGATAGACAGATACACGCTGCTGCTTGGGGGGCTCCACGAGCCAACAGGTGTGCGAGTCTCCTTTTGCTGCCTGCTGCGAGGGACTCTCAAGCAAGCACAGCCTGTTGGTGCCCCCTTGTGGCCCCATCTAGAAGCTGCCAAAGGGAAGCCGCTCGCTTTGCTGCTGGCTTTTGGTATCTGGGATTTGTTGTGAGCCTTTTTTAAAAGAGAGGAGGGGAGGGGAGGGGGGGGGTTCCTTCCTTGGTCTTTGTTTTTTCGTTTTCCTCTCTCCGTTTAAACCCTTAACTCTTGATTTGGCGTCCTGATATCTTTGCTTGGCTGCTTTGGACACACCGGCCGAGTTCCCCCTGGGCCCGCTGGCTGTGGATGCCTCCGCTGGTGTAGTGACAGGAATTGGCCTTTGGTTCAGCCGGGAGGGGAGCTTTGTAGCGAGCGCCAGCGGGCACGCTCCAAAGATGGCACTTGCGGCTGCAGCAGCAGGAAGTGCACGGCCGGGCCCTTTTTTGCGGCCGCCTGGTGGGGCTGCCGACGTTGAGCCTCCGACGCCGGGCCTCTTCCTGCCGCCCTGAGCGAGCAGCCGGAGCTGCAGCCTTCTGCCTGTTTACAGGCGTCGAACGCACGTTGGGCTCCGAAGCCGCCGCCCCGCTATGCAAATGACTCTGGCTTGCTGTGCATCTTGGACGACGGCCTTCGCCTTGAGCTTGGCCTGCCATGGGGGGGATGGAAGGGGTGTAGCCGGCTCCCAGGCTGCTGGCCTCGGTGGCACCCTCTCGAAGGAACGCCTGGCTTTGGCCCCGGATCCCGCCTCACCCCACCGCCCGAGACTCCGCGATGTAGCGGGCCTGCGCCGGAGGGGCGCCCGTCGAGCCGGCGCGCTCCCAACTCATACTTACCTGGCAGGGGAGATACCATGATCACTAAGGTGGTTCTCCCAGGGTGAGGCTCATCCATTGCACTCCGGGTGTGCTGACCCCTGCGATTTCCCCAAATGCGGGAAACTCGACTGCATAATTTGTGGTAGTGGGGGACTGCGTTCGCGCTTTCCCCTGATTTGCTCTGGTCAAAGATAGACAGATACACGCTGCTGCTTGGGGGGCTCCACGAGCCAACAGGTGTGCGAGTCTCCTTTTGCTGCCTGCTGCGAGGGACTCTCAAGCAAGCACAGCCTGTTGGTGCCCCCTTGTGGCCCCATCTAGAAGCTGCCAAAGGGAAGCCGCTCGCTTTGCTGCTGGCTTTTGGTATCTGGGATTTGTTGTGAGCCTTTTTTAAAAGAGAGGAGGGGAGGGGAGGGGAGGGGAGGGGGGGGTTCCTTCCTTGGTCTTTGTTTTTTCGTTTTCCTCTCTCCGTTTAAACCCTTAACTCTTGATTTGGCGTCCTGATATCTTTGCTTGGCTGCTTTGGACACACCGGCCGAGTTCCCCCTGGGCCCGCTGGCTGTGGATGCCTCCGCTGGTGTAGTGACAGGAATTGGCCTTTGGTTCAGCCGGGAGGGGAGCTTTGTAGCGAGCGCCAGCGGGCACGCTCCAAAGATGGCACTTGCGGCTGCAGCAGCAGGAAGTGCACGGCCGGGCCCTTTTTTGCGGCCGCCTGGTGGGGCTGCCGACGTTGAGCCTCCGACGCCGGGCCTCTTCCTGCCGCCCTGAGCGAGCAGCCGGAGCTGCAGCCTTCTGCCTGTTTACAGGCGTCGAACGCACGTTGGGCTCCGAAGCCGCCGCCCCGCTATGCAAATGACTCTGGCTTGCTGTGCATCTTGGACGACGGCCTTCGCCTTGAGCTTGGCCTGCCATGGGGGGGATGGAAGGGGTGTAGCCGGCTCCCAGGCTGCTGGCCTCGGTGGCACCCTCTCGAAGGAACGCCTGGCTTTGGCCCCGGATCCCGCCTCACCCCACCGCCGGAGACTCCGCGATGTAGCGGGCCTGCGCCGGAGGGGCGCCCGTCGAGCCGGCGCGCTCCCAACTCATACTTACCTGGCAGGGGAGATACCATGATCACTAAGGTGGTTCTCCCAGGGTGAGGCTCATCCATTGCACTCCGGGTGTGCTGACCCCTGCGATTTCCCCAAATGCGGGAAACTCGACTGCATAATTTGTGGTAGTGGGGGACTGCGTTCGCGCTTTCCCCTGATTTGCTCTGGTCAAAGATAGACAGATACACGCTGCTGCTTGGGGGGCTCCACGAGCCAACAGGTGTGCGAGTCTCCTTTTGCTGCCTGCTGCGAGGGACTCTCAAGCAAGCACAGCCTGTTGGTGCCCCCTTGTGGCCCCATCTAGAAGCTGCCAAAGGGAAGCCGCTCGCTTTGCTGCTGGCTTTTGGTATCTGGGATTTGTTGTGAGCCTTTTTTAAAAGAGAGGAGGGGAGGGGAGGGGGGGGGTTCCTTCCTTGGTCTTTGTTTTTTCGTTTTCCTCTCTCCGTTTAAACCCTTAACTCTTGATTTGGCGTCCTGATATCTTTGCTTGGCTGCTTTGGACACACCGGCCGAGTTCCCCCTGGGCCCGCTGGCTGTGGATGCCTCCGCTGGTGTAGTGACAGGAATTGGCCTTTGGTTCAGCCGGGAGGGGAGCTTTGTAGCGAGCGCCAGCGGGCACGCTCCAAAGATGGCACTTGCGGCTGCAGCAGCAGGAAGTGCACGGCCGGGCCCTTTTTTGCGGCCGCCTGGTGGGGCTGCCGACGTTGAGCCTCCGACGCCGGGCCTCTTCCTGCCGCCCTGAGCGAGCAGCCGGAGCTGCAGCCTTCTGCCTGTTTACAGGCGTCGAACGCACGTTGGGCTCCGAAGCCGCCGCCCCGCTATGCAAATGACTCTGGCTTGCTGTGCATCTTGGACGACGGCCTTCGCCTTGAGCTTGGCCTGCCATGGGGGGGATGGAAGGGGTGTAGCCGGCTCCCAGGCTGCTGGCCTCGGTGGCACCCTCTCGAAGGAACGCCTGGCTTTGGCCCCGGATCCCGCCTCACCCCACCGCCCGAGACTCCGCGATGTAGCGGGCCTGCGCCGGAGGGGCGCCCGTCGAGCCGGCGCGCTCCCAACTCATACTTACCTGGCAGGGGAGATACCATGATCACTAAGGTGGTTCTCCCAGGGTGAGGCTCATCCATTGCACTCCGGGTGTGCTGACCCCTGCGATTTCCCCAAATGCGGGAAACTCGACTGCATAATTTGTGGTAGTGGGGGACTGCGTTCGCGCTTTCCCCTGATTTGCTCTGGTCAAAGATAGACAGATACACGCTGCTGCTTGGGGGGCTCCACGAGCCAACAGGTGTGCGAGTCTCCTTTTGCTGCCTGCTGCGAGGGACTCTCAAGCAAGCACAGCCTGTTGGTGCCCCCTTGTGGCCCCATCTAGAAGCTGCCAAAGGGAAGCCGCTCGCTTTGCTGCTGGCTTTTGGTATCTGGGATTTGTTGTGAGCCTTTTTTAAAGGAGGGGAGGGGAGGGGAGGGGAGGGGAGGGGAGGGGAGGGGAGGGGGGGGTTCCTTCCTTGGTCTTTGTTTTTTCGTTTTCCTCTCTCCGTTTAAACCCTTAACTCTTGATTTGGCGTCCTGATATCTTTGCTTGGCTGCTTTGGACACACCGGCCGAGTTCCCCCTGGGCCCGCTGGCTGTGGATGCCTCCGCTGGTGTAGTGACAGGAATTGGCCTTTGGTTCAGCCGGGAGGGGAGCTTTGTAGCGAGCGCCAGCGGGCACGCTCCAAAGATGGCACTTGCGGCTGCAGCAGCAGGAAGTGCACGGCCGGGCCCTTTTTTGCGGCCGCCTGGTGGGGCTGCCGACGTTGAGCCTCCGACGCCGGGCCTCTTCCTGCCGCCCTGAGCGAGCAGCCGGAGCTGCAGCCTTCTGCCTGTTTACAGGCGTCGAACGCACGTTGGGCTCCGAAGCCGCCGCCCCGCTATGCAAATGACTCTGGCTTGCTGTGCATCTTGGACGACGGCCTTCGCCTTGAGCTTGGCCTGCCATGGGGGGGATGGAAGGGGTGTAGCCGGCTCCCAGGCTGCTGGCCTCGGTGGCACCCTCTCGAAGGAACGCCTGGCTTTGGCCCCGGATCCCGCCTCACCCCACCGCCCGAGACTCCGCGATGTAGCGGGCCTGCGCCGGAGGGGCGCCCGTCGAGCCGGCGCGCTCCCAACTCATACTTACCTGGCAGGGGAGATACCATGATCACTAAGGTGGTTCTCCCAGGGTGAGGCTCATCCATTGCACTCCGGGTGTGCTGACCCCTGCGATTTCCCCAAATGCGGGAAACTCGACTGCATAATTTGTGGTAGTGGGGGACTGCGTTCGCGCTTTCCCCTGATTTGCTCTGGTCAAAGATAGACAGATACACGCTGCTGCTTGGGGGGCTCCACGAGCCAACAGGTGTGCGAGTCTCCTTTTGCTGCCTGCTGCGAGGGACTCTCAAGCAAGCACAGCCTGTTGGTGCCCCCTTGTGGCCCCATCTAGAAGCTGCCAAAGGGAAGCCGCTCGCTTTGCTGCTGGCTTTTGGTATCTGGGATTTGTTGTGAGCCTTTTTTAAAAGAGAGGAGGGGAGGGGAGGGGGGGGGTTCCTTCCTTGGTCTTTGTTTTTTCGTTTTCCTCTCTCCGTTTAAACCCTTAACTCTTGATTTGGCGTCCTGATATCTTTGCTTGGCTGCTTTGGACACACCGGCCGAGTTCCCCCTGGGCCCGCTGGCTGTGGATGCCTCCGCTGGTGTAGTGACAGGAATTGGCCTTTGGTTCAGCCGGGAGGGGAGCTTTGTAGCGAGCGCCAGCGGGCACGCTCCAAAGATGGCACTTGCGGCTGCAGCAGCAGGAAGTGCACGGCCGGGCCCTTTTTTGCGGCCGCCTGGTGGGGCTGCCGACGTTGAGCCTCCGACGCCGGGCCTCTTCCTGCCGCCCTGAGCGAGCAGCCGGAGCTGCAGCCTTCTGCCTGTTTACAGGCGTCGAACGCACGTTGGGCTCCGAAGCCGCCGCCCCGCTATGCAAATGACTCTGGCTTGCTGTGCATCTTGGACGACGGCCTTCGCCTTGAGCTTGGCCTGCCATGGGGGGGATGGAAGGGGTGTAGCCGGCTCCCAGGCTGCTGGCCTCGGTGGCACCCTCTCGAAGGAACGCCTGGCTTTGGCCCCGGATCCCGCCTCACCCCACCGCCGGAGACTCCGCGATGTAGCGGGCCTGCGCCGGAGGGGCGCCCGTCGAGCCGGCGCGCTCCCAACTCATACTTACCTGGCAGGGGAGATACCATGATCACTAAGGTGGTTCTCCCAGGGTGAGGCTCATCCATTGCACTCCGGGTGTGCTGACCCCTGCGATTTCCCCAAATGCGGGAAACTCGACTGCATAATTTGTGGTAGTGGGGGACTGCGTTCGCGCTTTCCCCTGATTTGCTCTGGTCAAAGATAGACAGATACACGCTGCTGCTTGGGGGGCTCCACGAGCCAACAGGTGTGCGAGTCTCCTTTTGCTGCCTGCTGCGAGGGACTCTCAAGCAAGCACAGCCTGTTGGTGCCCCCTTGTGGCCCCATCTAGAAGCTGCCAAAGGGAAGCCGCTCGCTTTGCTGCTGGCTTTTGGTATCTGGGATTTGTTGTGAGCCTTTTTTAAAAGAGAGGAGGGGAGGGGAGGGGAGGGGAGGGGAGGGGGGGGTTCCTTCCTTGGTCTTTGTTTTTTCGTTTTCCTCTCTCCGTTTAAACCCTTAACTCTTGATTTGGCGTCCTGATATCTTTGCTTGGCTGCTTTGGACACACCGGCCGAGTTCCCCCTGGGCCCGCTGGCTGTGGATGCCTCCGCTGGTGTAGTGACAGGAATTGGCCTTTGGTTCAGCCGGGAGGGGAGCTTTGTAGCGAGCGCCAGCGGGCACGCTCCAAAGATGGCACTTGCGGCTGCAGCAGCAGGAAGTGCACGGCCGGGCCCTTTTTTGCGGCCGCCTGGTGGGGCTGCCGACGTTGAGCCTCCGACGCCGGGCCTCTTCCTGCCGCCCTGAGCGAGCAGCCGGAGCTGCAGCCTTCTGCCTGTTTACAGGCGTCGAACGCACGTTGGGCTCCGAAGCCGCCGCCCCGCTATGCAAATGACTCTGGCTTGCTGTGCATCTTGGACGACGGCCTTCGCCTTGAGC
This sequence comes from Anomaloglossus baeobatrachus, assembly GCF_048569485.1. Lineage (NCBI taxonomy): Eukaryota > Metazoa > Chordata > Amphibia > Anura > Aromobatidae > Anomaloglossus > Anomaloglossus baeobatrachus. The sequence continues at coordinate 154,836 of NW_027443436.1, read as the reverse complement.
TTGGCCTGCCATGGGGGGGATGGAAGGGGTGTAGCCGGCTCCCAGGCTGCTGGCCTCGGTGGCACCCTCTCGAAGGAACGCCTGGCTTTGGCCCCGGATCCCGCCTCACCCCACCGCCCGAGACTCCGCGATGTAGCGGGCCTGCGCCGGAGGGGCGCCCGTCGAGCCGGCGCGCTCCCAACTCATACTTACCTGGCAGGGGAGATACCATGATCACTAAGGTGGTTCTCCCAGGGTGAGGCTCATCCATTGCACTCCGGGTGTGCTGACCCCTGCGATTTCCCCAAATGCGGGAAACTCGACTGCATAATTTGTGGTAGTGGGGGACTGCGTTCGCGCTTTCCCCTGATTTGCTCTGGTCAAAGATAGACAGATACACGCTGCTGCTTGGGGGGCTCCACGAGCCAACAGGTGTGCGAGTCTCCTTTTGCTGCCTGCTGCGAGGGACTCTCAAGCAAGCACAGCCTGTTGGTGCCCCCTTGTGGCCCCATCTAGAAGCTGCCAAAGGGAAGCCGCTCGCTTTGCTGCTGGCTTTTGGTATCTGGGATTTGTTGTGAGCCTTTTTTAAAAGAGGGGAGGGGAGGGGAGGGGAGGGGGGGGTTCCTTCCTTGGTCTTTGTTTTTTCGTTTTCCTCTCTCCGTTTAAACCCTTAACTCTTGATTTGGCGTCCTGATATCTTTGCTTGGCTGCTTTGGACACACCGGCCGAGTTCCCCCTGGGCCCGCTGGCTGTGGATGCCTCCGCTGGTGTAGTGACAGGAATTGGCCTTTGGTTCAGCCGGGAGGGGAGCTTTGTAGCGAGCGCCAGCGGGCACGCTCCAAAGATGGCACTTGCGGCTGCAGCAGCAGGAAGTGCACGGCCGGGCCCTTTTTTGCGGCCGCCTGGTGGGGCTGCCGACGTTGAGCCTCCGACGCCGGGCCTCTTCCTGCCGCCCTGAGCGAGCAGCCGGAGCTGCAGCCTTCTGCCTGTTTACAGGCGTCGAACGCACGTTGGGCTCCGAAGCCGCCGCCCCGCTATGCAAATGACTCTGGCTTGCTGTGCATCTTGGACGACGGCCTTCGCCTTGAGCTTGGCCTGCCATGGGGGGGATGGAAGGGGTGTAGCCGGCTCCCAGGCTGCTGGCCTCGGTGGCACCCTCTCGAAGGAACGCCTGGCTTTGGCCCCGGATCCCGCCTCACCCCACCGCCCGAGACTCCGCGATGTAGCGGGCCTGCGCCGGAGGGGCGCCCGTCGAGCCGGCGCGCTCCCAACTCATACTTACCTGGCAGGGGAGATACCATGATCACTAAGGTGGTTCTCCCAGGGTGAGGCTCATCCATTGCACTCCGGGTGTGCTGACCCCTGCGATTTCCCCAAATGCGGGAAACTCGACTGCATAATTTGTGGTAGTGGGGGACTGCGTTCGCGCTTTCCCCTGATTTGCTCTGGTCAAAGATAGACAGATACACGCTGCTGCTTGGGGGGCTCCACGAGCCAACAGGTGTGCGAGTCTCCTTTTGCTGCCTGCTGCGAGGGACTCTCAAGCAAGCACAGCCTGTTGGTGCCCCCTTGTGGCCCCATCTAGAAGCTGCCAAAGGGAAGCCGCTCGCTTTGCTGCTGGCTTTTGGTATCTGGGATTTGTTGTGAGCCTTTTTTAAAAGAGAGGAGGGGAGGGGGGGGTTCCTTCCTTGGTCTTTGTTTTTTCGTTTTCCTCTCTCCGTTTAAACCCTTAACTCTTGATTTGGCGTCCTGATATCTTTGCTTGGCTGCTTTGGACACACCGGCCGAGTTCCCCCTGGGCCCGCTGGCTGTGGATGCCTCCGCTGGTGTAGTGACAGGAATTGGCCTTTGGTTCAGCCGGGAGGGGAGCTTTGTAGCGAGCGCCAGCGGGCACGCTCCAAAGATGGCACTTGCGGCTGCAGCAGCAGGAAGTGCACGGCCGGGCCCTTTTTTGCGGCCGCCTGGTGGGGCTGCCGACGTTGAGCCTCCGACGCCGGGCCTCTTCCTGCCGCCCTGAGCGAGCAGCCGGAGCTGCAGCCTTCTGCCTGTTTACAGGCGTCGAACGCACGTTGGGCTCCGAAGCCGCCGCCCCGCTATGCAAATGACTCTGGCTTGCTGTGCATCTTGGACGACGGCCTTCGCCTTGAGCTTGGCCTGCCATGGGGGGGATGGAAGGGGTGTAGCCGGCTCCCAGGCTGCTGGCCTCGGTGGCACCCTCTCGAAGGAACGCCTGGCTTTGGCCCCGGATCCCGCCTCACCCCACCGCCCGAGACTCCGCGATGTAGCGGGCCTGCGCCGGAGGGGCGCCCGTCGAGCCGGCGCGCTCCCAACTCATACTTACCTGGCAGGGGAGATACCATGATCACTAAGGTGGTTCTCCCAGGGTGAGGCTCATCCATTGCACTCCGGGTGTGCTGACCCCTGCGATTTCCCCAAATGCGGGAAACTCGACTGCATAATTTGTGGTAGTGGGGGACTGCGTTCGCGCTTTCCCCTGATTTGCTCTGGTCAAAGATAGACAGATACACGCTGCTGCTTGGGGGGCTCCACGAGCCAACAGGTGTGCGAGTCTCCTTTTGCTGCCTGCTGCGAGGGACTCTCAAGCAAGCACAGCCTGTTGGTGCCCCCTTGTGGCCCCATCTAGAAGCTGCCAAAGGGAAGCCGCTCGCTTTGCTGCTGGCTTTTGGTATCTGGGATTTGTTGTGAGCCTTTTTTAAAAGAGAGGAGGGGAGGGGAGGGGAGGGGAGGGGAGGGGAGGGGGGGGTTCCTTCCTTGGTCTTTGTTTTTTCGTTTTCCTCTCTCCGTTTAAACCCTTAACTCTTGATTTGGCGTCCTGATATCTTTGCTTGGCTGCTTTGGACACACCGGCCGAGTTCCCCCTGGGCCCGCTGGCTGTGGATGCCTCCGCTGGTGTAGTGACAGGAATTGGCCTTTGGTTCAGCCGGGAGGGGAGCTTTGTAGCGAGCGCCAGCGGGCACGCTCCAAAGATGGCACTTGCGGCTGCAGCAGCAGGAAGTGCACGGCCGGGCCCTTTTTTGCGGCCGCCTGGTGGGGCTGCCGACGTTGAGCCTCCGACGCCGGGCCTCTTCCTGCCGCCCTGAGCGAGCAGCCGGAGCTGCAGCCTTCTGCCTGTTTACAGGCGTCGAACGCACGTTGGGCTCCGAAGCCGCCGCCCCGCTATGCAAATGACTCTGGCTTGCTGTGCATCTTGGACGACGGCCTTCGCCTTGAGCTTGGCCTGCCATGGGGGGGATGGAAGGGGTGTAGCCGGCTCCCAGGCTGCTGGCCTCGGTGGCACCCTCTCGAAGGAACGCCTGGCTTTGGCCCCGGATCCCGCCTCACCCCACCGCCGGAGACTCCGCGATGTAGCGGGCCTGCGCCGGAGGGGCGCCCGTCGAGCCGGCGCGCTCCCAACTCATACTTACCTGGCAGGGGAGATACCATGATCACTAAGGTGGTTCTCCCAGGGTGAGGCTCATCCATTGCACTCCGGGTGTGCTGACCCCTGCGATTTCCCCAAATGCGGGAAACTCGACTGCATAATTTGTGGTAGTGGGGGACTGCGTTCGCGCTTTCCCCTGATTTGCTCTGGTCAAAGATAGACAGATACACGCTGCTGCTTGGGGGGCTCCACGAGCCAACAGGTGTGCGAGTCTCCTTTTGCTGCCTGCTGCGAGGGACTCTCAAGCAAGCACAGCCTGTTGGTGCCCCCTTGTGGCCCCATCTAGAAGCTGCCAAAGGGAAGCCGCTCGCTTTGCTGCTGGCTTTTGGTATCTGGGATTTGTTGTGAGCCTTTTTTAAAAGAGAGGAGGGGAGGGGAGGGGAGGGGAGGGGAGGGGGGGGGTTCCTTCCTTGGTCTTTGTTTTTTCGTTTTCCTCTCTCCGTTTAAACCCTTAACTCTTGATTTGGCGTCCTGATATCTTTGCTTGGCTGCTTTGGACACACCGGCCGAGTTCCCCCTGGGCCCGCTGGCTGTGGATGCCTCCGCTGGTGTAGTGACAGGAATTGGCCTTTGGTTCAGCCGGGAGGGGAGCTTTGTAGCGAGCGCCAGCGGGCACGCTCCAAAGATGGCACTTGCGGCTGCAGCAGCAGGAAGTGCACGGCCGGGCCCTTTTTTGCGGCCGCCTGGTGGGGCTGCCGACGTTGAGCCTCCGACGCCGGGCCTCTTCCTGCCGCCCTGAGCGAGCAGCCGGAGCTGCAGCCTTCTGCCTGTTTACAGGCGTCGAACGCACGTTGGGCTCCGAAGCCGCCGCCCCGCTATGCAAATGACTCTGGCTTGCTGTGCATCTTGGACGACGGCCTTCGCCTTGAGCTTGGCCTGCCATGGGGGGGATGGAAGGGGTGTAGCCGGCTCCCAGGCTGCTGGCCTCGGTGGCACCCTCTCGAAGGAACGCCTGGCTTTGGCCCCGGATCCCGCCTCACCCCACCGCCCGAGACTCCGCGATGTAGCGGGCCTGCGCCGGAGGGGCGCCCGTCGAGCCGGCGCGCTCCCAACTCATACTTACCTGGCAGGGGAGATACCATGATCACTAAGGTGGTTCTCCCAGGGTGAGGCTCATCCATTGCACTCCGGGTGTGCTGACCCCTGCGATTTCCCCAAATGCGGGAAACTCGACTGCATAATTTGTGGTAGTGGGGGACTGCGTTCGCGCTTTCCCCTGATTTGCTCTGGTCAAAGATAGACAGATACACGCTGCTGCTTGGGGGGCTCCACGAGCCAACAGGTGTGCGAGTCTCCTTTTGCTGCCTGCTGCGAGGGACTCTCAAGCAAGCACAGCCTGTTGGTGCCCCCTTGTGGCCCCATCTAGAAGCTGCCAAAGGGAAGCCGCTCGCTTTGCTGCTGGCTTTTGGTATCTGGGATTTGTTGTGAGCCTTTTTTAAAAGAGAGGAGGGGAGGGGAGGGGGGGGGTTCCTTCCTTGGTCTTTGTTTTTTCGTTTTCCTCTCTCCGTTTAAACCCTTAACTCTTGATTTGGCGTCCTGATATCTTTGCTTGGCTGCTTTGGACACACCGGCCGAGTTCCCCCTGGGCCCGCTGGCTGTGGATGCCTCCGCTGGTGTAGTGACAGGAATTGGCCTTTGGTTCAGCCGGGAGGGGAGCTTTGTAGCGAGCGCCAGCGGGCACGCTCCAAAGATGGCACTTGCGGCTGCAGCAGCAGGAAGTGCACGGCCGGGCCCTTTTTTGCGGCCGCCTGGTGGGGCTGCCGACGTTGAGCCTCCGACGCCGGGCCTCTTCCTGCCGCCCTGAGCGAGCAGCCGGAGCTGCAGCCTTCTGCCTGTTTACAGGCGTCGAACGCACGTTGGGCTCCGAAGCCGCCGCCCCGCTATGCAAATGACTCTGGCTTGCTGTGCATCTTGGACGACGGCCTTCGCCTTGAGCTTGGCCTGCCATGGGGGGGATGGAAGGGGTGTAGCCGGCTCCCAGGCTGCTGGCCTCGGTGGCACCCTCTCGAAGGAACGCCTGGCTTTGGCCCCGGATCCCGCCTCACCCCACCGCCCGAGACTCTGCGATGTAGCGGGCCTGCGCCGGAGGGGCGCCCGTCGAGCCGGCGCGCTCCCAACTCATACTTACCTGGCAGGGGAGATACCATGATCACTAAGGTGGTTCTCCCAGGGTGAGGCTCATCCATTGCACTCCGGGTGTGCTGACCCCTGCGATTTCCCCAAATGCGGGAAACTCGACTGCATAATTTGTGGTAGTGGGGGACTGCGTTCGCGCTTTCCCCTGATTTGCTCTGGTCAAAGATAGACAGATACACGCTGCTGCTTGGGGGGCTCCACGAGCCAACAGGTGTGCGAGTTTCCTTTTGCTGCCTGCTGCGAGGGACTCTCAAGCAAGCACAGCCTGTTGGTGCCCCCTTGTGGCCCCATCTAGAAGCTGCCAAAGGGAAGCCGCTCGCTTTGCTGCTGGCTTTTGGTATCTGGGATTTGTTGTGAGCCTTTTTTAAAAGAGAGGAGGGGAGGGGAGGGGAGGGGAGGGGGGGGTTCCTTCCTTGGTCTTTGTTTTTTCGTTTTCCTCTCTCCGTTTAAACCCTTAACTCTTGATTTGGCGTCCTGATATCTTTGCTTGGCTGCTTTGGACACACCGGCCGAGTTCCCCCTGGGCCCGCTGGCTGTGGATGCCTCCGCTGGTGTAGTGACAGGAATTGGCCTTTGGTTCAGCCGGGAGGGGAGCTTTGTAGCGAGCGCCAGCGGGCACGCTCCAAAGATGGCACTTGCGGCTGCAGCAGCAGGAAGTGCACGGCCGGGCCCTTTTTTGCGGCCGCCTGGTGGGGCTGCCGACGTTGAGCCTCCGACGCCGGGCCTCTTCCTGCCGCCCTGAGCGAGCAGCCGGAGCTGCAGCCTTCTGCCTGTTTACAGGCGTCGAACGCACGTTGGGCTCCGAAGCCGCCGCCCCGCTATGCAAATGACTCTGGCTTGCTGTGCATCTTGGACGACGGCCTTCGCCTTGAGCTTGGCCTGCCATGGGGGGGATGGAAGGGGTGTAGCCGGCTCCCAGGCTGCTGGCCTCGGTGGCACCCTCTCGAAGGAACGCCTGGCTTTGGCCCCGGATCCCGCCTCACCCCACCGCCCGAGACTCCGCGATGTAGCGGGCCTGCGCCGGAGGGGCGCCCGTCGAGCCGGCGCGCTCCCAACTCATACTTACCTGGCAGGGGAGATACCATGATCACTAAGGTGGTTCTCCCAGGGTGAGGCTCATCCATTGCACTCCGGGTGTGCTGACCCCTGCGATTTCCCCAAATGCGGGAAACTCGACTGCATAATTTGTGGTAGTGGGGGACTGCGTTCGCGCTTTCCCCTGATTTGCTCTGGTCAAAGATAGACAGATACACGCTGCTGCTTGGGGGGCTCCACGAGCCAACAGGTGTGCGAGTCTCCTTTTGCTGCCTGCTGCGAGGGACTCTCAAGCAAGCACAGCCTGTTGGTGCCCCCTTGTGGCCCCATCTAGAAGCTGCCAAAGGGAAGCCGCTCGCTTTGCTGCTGGCTTTTGGTATCTGGGATTTGTTGTGAGCCTTTTTTAAAAGAGAGGAGGGGAGGGGAGGGGGGGGTTCCTTCCTTGGTCTTTGTTTTTTCGTTTTCCTCTCTCCGTTTAAACCCTTAACTCTTGATTTGGCGTCCTGATATCTTTGCTTGGCTGCTTTGGACACACCGGCCGAGTTCCCCCTGGGCCCGCTGGCTGTGGATGCCTCCGCTGGTGTAGTGACAGGAATTGGCCTTTGGTTCAGCCGGGAGGGGAGCTTTGTAGCGAGCGCCAGCGGGCACGCTCCAAAGATGGCACTTGCGGCTGCAGCAGCAGGAAGTGCACGGCCGGGCCCTTTTTTGCGGCCGCCTGGTGGGGCTGCCGACGTTGAGCCTCCGACGCCGGGCCTCTTCCTGCCGCCCTGAGCGAGCAGCCGGAGCTGCAGCCTTCTGCCTGTTTACAGGCGTCGAACGCACGTTGGGCTCCGAAGCCGCCGCCCCGCTATGCAAATGACTCTGGCTTGCTGTGCATCTTGGACGACGGCCTTCGCCTTGAGCTTGGCCTGCCATGGGGGGGATGGAAGGGGTGTAGCCGGCTCCCAGGCTGCTGGCCTCGGTGGCACCCTCTCGAAGGAACGCCTGGCTTTGGCCCCGGATCCCGCCTCACCCCACCGCCGGAGACTCCGCGATGTAGCGGGCCTGCGCCGGAGGGGCGCCCGTCGAGCCGGCGCGCTCCCAACTCATACTTACCTGGCAGGGGAGATACCATGATCACTAAGGTGGTTCTCCCAGGGTGAGGCTCATCCATTGCACTCCGGGTGTGCTGACCCCTGCGATTTCCCCAAATGCGGGAAACTCGACTGCATAATTTGTGGTAGTGGGGGACTGCGTTCGCGCTTTCCCCTGATTTGCTCTGGTCAAAGATAGACAGATACACGCTGCTGCTTGGGGGGCTCCACGAGCCAACAGGTGTGCGAGTCTCCTTTTGCTGCCTGCTGCGAGGGACTCTCAAGCAAGCACAGCCTGTTGGTGCCCCCTTGTGGCCCCATCTAGAAGCTGCCAAAGGGAAGCCGCTCGCTTTGCTGCTGGCTTTTGGTATCTGGGATTTGTTGTGAGCCTTTTTTAAAAGAGAGGAGGGGAGGGGAGGGGAGGGGGGGGTTCCTTCCTTGGTCTTTGTTTTTTCGTTTTCCTCTCTCCGTTTAAACCCTTAACTCTTGATTTGGCGTCCTGATATCTTTGCTTGGCTGCTTTGGACACACCGGCCGAGTTCCCCCTGGGCCCGCTGGCTGTGGATGCCTCCGCTGGTGTAGTGACAGGAATTGGCCTTTGGTTCAGCCGGGAGGGGAGCTTTGTAGCGAGCGCCAGCGGGCACGCTCCAAAGATGGCACTTGCGGCTGCAGCAGCAGGAAGTGCACGGCCGGGCCCTTTTTTGCGGCCGCCTGGTGGGGCTGCCGACGTTGAGCCTCCGACGCCGGGCCTCTTCCTGCCGCCCTGAGCGAGCAGCCGGAGCTGCAGCCTTCTGCCTGTTTACAGGCGTCGAACGCACGTTGGGCTCCGAAGCCGCCGCCCCGCTATGCAAATGACTCTGGCTTGCTGTGCATCTTGGACGACGGCCTTCGCCTTGAGCTTGGCCTGCCATGGGGGGGATGGAAGGGGTGTAGCCGGCTCCCAGGCTGCTGGCCTCGGTGGCACCCTCTCGAAGGAACGCCTGGCTTTGGCCCCGGATCCCGCCTCACCCCACCGCCCGAGACTCCGCGATGTAGCGGGCCTGCGCCGGAGGGGCGCCCGTCGAGCCGGCGCGCTCCCAACTCATACTTACCTGGCAGGGGAGATACCATGATCACTAAGGTGGTTCTCCCAGGGTGAGGCTCATCCATTGCACTCCGGGTGTGCTGACCCCTGCGATTTCCCCAAATGCGGGAAACTCGACTGCATAATTTGTGGTAGTGGGGGACTGCGTTCGCGCTTTCCCCTGATTTGCTCTGGTCAAAGATAGACAGATACACGCTGCTGCTTGGGGGGCTCCACGAGCTAACAGGTGTGCGAGTCTCCTTTTGCTGCCTGCTGCGAGGGACTCTCAAGCAAGCACAGCCTGTTGGTGCCCCCTTGTGGCCCCATCTAGAAGCTGCCAAAGGGAAGCCGCTCGCTTTGCTGCTGGCTTTTGGTATCTGGGATTTGTTGTGAGCCTTTTTTAAAAGAGAGGAGGGGAGGGGAGGGGAGGGGGGGGTTCCTTCCTTGGTCTTTGTTTTTTCGTTTTCCTCTCTCCGTTTAAACCCTTAACTCTTGATTTGGCGTCCTGATATCTTTGCTTGGCTGCTTTGGACACACCGGCCGAGTTCCCCCTGGGCCCGCTGGCTGTGGATGCCTCCGCTGGTGTAGTGACAGGAATTGGCCTTTGGTTCAGCCGGGAGGGGAGCTTTGTAGCGAGCGCCAGCGGGCACGCTCCAAAGATGGCACTTGCGGCTGCAGCAGCAGGAAGTGCACGGCCGGGCCCTTTTTTGCGGCCGCCTGGTGGGGCTGCCGACGTTGAGCCTCCGACGCCGGGCCTCTTCCTGCCGCCCTGAGCGAGCAGCCGGAGCTGCAGCCTTCTGCCTGTTTACAGGCGTCGAACGCACGTTGGGCTCCGAAGCCGCCGCCCCGCTATGCAAATGACTCTGGCTTGCTGTGCATCTTGGACGACGGCCTTCGCCTTGAGCTTGGCCTGCCATGGGGGGGATGGAAGGGGTGTAGCCGGCTCCCAGGCTGCTGGCCTCGGTGGCACCCTCTCGAAGGAACGCCTGGCTTTGGCCCCGGATCCCGCCTCACCCCACCGCCCGAGACTCCGCGATGTAGCGGGCCTGCGCCGGAGGGGCGCCCGTCGAGCCGGCGCGCTCCCAACTCATACTTACCTGGCAGGGGAGATACCATGATCACTAAGGTGGTTCTCCCAGGGTGAGGCTCATCCATTGCACTCCGGGTGTGCTGACCCCTGCGATTTCCCCAAATGCGGGAAACTCGACTGCATAATTTGTGGTAGTGGGGGACTGCGTTCGCGCTTTCCCCTGATTTGCTCTGGTCAAAGATAGACAGATACACGCTGCTGCTTGGGGGGCTCCACGAGCCAACAGGTGTGCGAGTCTCCTTTTGCTGCCTGCTGCGAGGGACTCTCAAGCAAGCACAGCCTGTTGGTGCCCCCTTGTGGCCCCATCTAGAAGCTGCCAAAGGGAAGCCGCTCGCTTTGCTGCTGGCTTTTGGTATCTGGGATTTGTTGTGAGCCTTTTTTAAAAGAGAGGAGGGGAGGGGAGGGGAGGGGAGGGGAGGGGAGGGGGGGGGGGGGTTCCTTCCTTGGTCTTTGTTTTTTCGTTTTCCTCTCTCCGTTTAAACCCTTAACTCTTGATTTGGCGTCCTGATATCTTTGCTTGGCTGCTTTGGACACACCGGCCGAGTTCCCCCTGGGCCCGCTGGCTGTGGATGCCTCCGCTGGTGTAGTGACAGGAATTGGCCTTTGGTTCAGCCGGGAGGGGAGCTTTGTAGCGAGCGCCAGCGGGCACGCTCCAAAGATGGCACTTGCGGCTGCAGCAGCAGGAAGTGCACGGCCGGGCCCTTTTTTGCGGCCGCCTGGTGGGGCTGCCGACGTTGAGCCTCCGACGCCGGGCCTCTTCCTGCCGCCCTGAGCGAGCAGCCGGAGCTGCAGCCTTCTGCCTGTTTACAGGCGTCGAACGCACGTTGGGCTCCGAAGCCGCCGCCCCGCTATGCAAATGACTCTGGCTTGCTGTGCATCTTGGACGACGGCCTTCGCCTTGAGCTTGGCCTGCCATGGGGGGGATGGAAGGGGTGTAGCCGGCTCCCAGGCTGCTGGCCTCGGTGGCACCCTCTCGAAGGAACGCCTGGCTTTGGCCCCGGATCCCGCCTCACCCCACCGCCCGAGACTCCGCGATGTAGCGGGCCTGCGCCGGAGGGGCGCCCGTCGAGCCGGCGCGCTCCCAACTCATACTTACCTGGCAGGGGAGATACCATGATCACTAAGGTGGTTCTCCCAGGGTGAGGCTCATCCATTGCACTCCGGGTGTGCTGACCCCTGCGATTTCCCCAAATGCGGGAAACTCGACTGCATAATTTGTGGTAGTGGGGGACTGCGTTCGCGCTTTCCCCTGATTTGCTCTGGTCAAAGATAGACAGATACACGCTGCTGCTTGGGGGGCTCCACGAGCCAACAGGTGTGCGAGTCTCCTTTTGCTGCCTGCTGCGAGGGACTCTCAAGCAAGCACAGCCTGTTGGTGCCCCCTTGTGGCCCCATCTAGAAGCTGCCAAAGGGAAGCCGCTCGCTTTGCTGCTGGCTTTTGGTATCTGGGATTTGTTGTGAGCCTTTTTTAAAAGAGAGGAGGGGAGGGGAGGGGAGGGGAGGGGAGGGGGGGGTTCCTTCCTTGGTCTTTGTTTTTTCGTTTTCCTCTCTCCGTTTAAACCCTTAACTCTTGATTTGGCGTCCTGATATCTTTGCTTGGCTGCTTTGGACACACCGGCCGAGTTCCCCCTGGGCCCGCTGGCTGTGGATGCCTCCGCTGGTGTAGTGACAGGAATTGGCCTTTGGTTCAGCCGGGAGGGGAGCTTTGTAGCGAGCGCCAGCGGGCACGCTCCAAAGATGGCACTTGCGGCTGCAGCAGCAGGAAGTGCACGGCCGGGCCCTTTTTTGCGGCCGCCTGGTGGGGCTGCCGACGTTGAGCCTCCGACGCCGGGCCTCTTCCTGCCGCCCTGAGCGAGCAGCCGGAGCTGCAGCCTTCTGCCTGTTTACAGGCGTCGAACGCACGTTGGGCTCCGAAGCCGCCGCCCCGCTATGCAAATGACTCTGGCTTGCTGTGCATCTTGGACGACGGCCTTCGCCTTGAGCTTGGCCTGCCATGGGGGGGATGGAAGGGGTGTAGCCGGCTCCCAGGCTGCTGGCCTCGGTGGCACCCTCTCGAAGGAACGCCTGGCTTTGGCCCCGGATCCCGCCTCACCCCACCGCCCGAGACTCCGCGATGTAGCGGGCCTGCGCCGGAGGGGCGCCCGTCGAGCCGGCGCGCTCCCAACTCATACTTACCTGGCAGGGGAGATACCATGATCACTAAGGTGGTTCTCCCAGGGTGAGGCTCATCCATTGCACTCCGGGTGTGCTGACCCCTGCGATTTCCCCAAATGCGGGAAACTCGACTGCATAATTTGTGGTAGTGGGGGACTGCGTTCGCGCTTTCCCCTGATTAGCTCTGGTCAAAGATAGACAGATACACGCTGCTGCTTGGGGGGCTCCACGAGCCAACAGGTGTGCGAGTCTCCTTTTGCTGCCTGCTGCGAGGGACTCTCAAGCAAGCACAGCCTGTTGGTGCCCCCTTGTGGCCCCATCTAGAAGCTGCCAAAGGGAAGCTGCTCGCTTTGCTGCTGGCTTTTGGTATCTGGGATTTGTTGTGAGCCTTTTTTAAAAGAGAGGAGGGGAGGGGAGGGGAGGGGGTTCCTTCCTTTGTCTTTGTTTTTTCGTTTTCCTCTCTCCGTTTAAACCCTTAACTCTTGATTTGGCGTCCTGATATCTTTGCTTGGCTGCTTTGGACACACCGGCCGAGTTCCCCCTGGGCCCGGTGGCTGTGGATTCCTCGGCTGGTGTAGTGACAGGAATTGGCCTTTGGTTCAGCCGGGAGGGGAGCTTTGTAGCGAGCGGCAGCGGGCACGCTCCAAAGATGGCACTTGCGGCTGCAGCAGCAGGAAGTGCACGGCCGGGCCCTTTTTTGCGGCCGCCTGGTGGGGCTGCCGACGTTGAGCCTCCCACGCCGGGCCTCTTCCTGCCGCCCTGAGCGAGCAGCCGGAGCTGCAGCCGTCTGCCTGTTTACAGGCGTCGAACGCACGTTGGGCTCCGAAGCCGCCGCCCCGCTATGCAAATGACTCTGGCTTGCTGTGCATCTTGGACGACGGCCTTCGCCTTGAGTTTGGCCTGCCATGGGGGGGATGGAAGGGGTGTAGCCGGCTCCCAGGCTGCTGGCCTCGGTGGCACCCTCTCGAAGGAACGCCTGGCTTTGGCCCCGGATCCCGCCTCACCCCACCGCCCGAGACTCCGCGATGTAGCGGGCCTGCGCCGGAGGGGCGCCCGTCGAGCCGGCGCGCTCCCAACTCATACTTACCTGGCAGGGGAGATACCATGATCACTAAGGCGGTTCTCCCAGGGTGAGGCTCATCCATTGCACTCCGGGTGTGCTGACCCCTGCGATTTCCCCAAATGCGGGAAACTCGACTGCATAATTTGTGGTAGTGGGGGACTGCGTTCGCGCTTTCCCCTGATTAGCTCTGGTCAAAGATAGACAGATACACGCTGCTGCTTGGGGGGCTCCACGAGCCAACAGGTGTGCGAGTCTCCTTTTGCTGCCTGCTGCGAGGGACTCTCAAGCAAGCACAGCCTGTTGGTGCCCCCTTGTGGCCCCATCTAGAAGCTGCCAAAGGGAAGCTGCTCGCTTTGCTGCTGGCTTTTGGTATCTGGGATTTGTTGTGAGCCTTTTTTAAAAGAGAGGAGGGGAGGGGAGGGGGTTCCTTCCTTGGTCTTTGTTTTTTCGTTTTCCTCTCTCCGTTTAAACCCTTAACTCTTGATTTGGCGTCCTGATATCTTTGCTTGGCTGCTTTGGACACACCGGCCGAGTTCCCCCTGGGCCTGGTGGCTGTGGATTCCTCGGCTGGTGTAGTGACAGGAATTGGCCTTTGGTTCAGCCGGGAGGGGAGCTTTGTAGCGAGCGGCAGCGGGCACGCTCCAAAGATGGCACTTGCGGCTGCAGCAGCAGGAAGTGCACGGCCGGGCCCTTTTTTGCGGCCGCCTGGTGGGGCTGCCGACGTTGAGCCTCCCACGCCGGGCCTCTTCCTGCCGCCCTGAGCGAGCAGCCGGAGCTGCAGCCGTCTGCCTGTTTACAGGCGTCGAACGCACGTTGGGCTCCGAAGCCGCCGCCCCGCTATGCAAATGACTCTGGCTTGCTGTGCATCTTGGACGACGGCCTTCGCCTTGAGTTTGGCCTGCCATGGGGGGGATGGAAGGGGTGTAGCCGGCTCCCAGGCTGCTGGCCTCGGTGGCACCCTCTCGAAGGAACGCCTGGCTTTGGCCCCGGATCCCGCCTCACCCCACCGCCCGAGACTCCACGATGTAGCGGGCCTGCGCCGGAGGGGCGCCCGTCGAGCCGGCGCGCTCCCAACTCATACTTACCTGGCAGGGGAGATACCATGATCACTAAGGTGGTTCTCCCAGGGTGAGGCTCATCCATTGCACTCCGGGTGTGCTGACCCCTGCGATTTCCCCAAATGCGGGAAACTCGACTGCATAATTTGTGGTAGTGGGGGACTGCGTTCGCGCTTTCCCCTGATTAGCTCTGGTCAAAGATAGACAGATACACGCTGCTGCTTGGGGGGCTCCACGAGCCAACAGGTGTGCGAGTCTCCTTTTGCTGCCTGCTGCGAGGGACTCTCAAGCAAGCACAGCCTGTTGGTGCCCCCTTGTGGCCCCATCTAGAAGCTGCCAAAGGGAAGCTGCTCGCTTTGCTGCTGGCTTTTGGTATCTGGGATTTGTTGTGAGCCTTTTTTAAAAGAGAGGAGGGGAGGGGAGGGGAGGGGGTTCCTTCCTTGGTCTTTGTTTTTTCGTTTTCCTCTCTCCGTTTAAACCCTTAACTCTTGATTTGGCGTCCTGATATCTTTGCTTGGCTGCTTTGGACACACCGGCCGAGTTCCCCCTGGGCCCGGTGGCTGTGGATTCCTCGGCTGGTGTAGTGACAGGAATTGGCCTTTGGTTCAGCCGGGAGGGGAGCTTTGTAGCGAGCGGCAGCGGGCACGCTCCAAAGATGGCACTTGCGGCTGCAGCAGCAGGAAGTGCACGGCCGGGCCCTTTTTTGCGGCCGCCTGGTGGGGCTGCCGACGTTGAGCCTCCCACGCCGGGCCTCTTCCTGCCGCCCTGAGCGAGCAGCCGGAGCTGCAGCCGTCTGCCTGTTTACAGGCGTCGAACGCACGTTGGGCTCCGAAGCCGCCGCCCCGCTATGCAAATGACTCTGGCTTGCTGTGCATCTTGGACGACGGCCTTCGCCTTGAGTTTGGCCTGCCATGGGGGGGATGGAAGGGGTGTAGCCGGCTCCCAGGCTGCTGGCCTCGGTGGCACCCTCTCGAAGGAACGCCTGGCTTTGGCCCCGGATCCCGCCTCACCCCACCGCCCGAGACTCCGCGATGTAGCGGGCCTGCGCCGGAGGGGCGCCCGTCGAGCCGGCGCGCTCCCAACTCATACTTACCTGGCAGGGGAGATACCATGATCACTAAGGCGTTCTCCCAGGGTGAGGCTCATCCATTGCACTCCGGGTGTGCTGACCCCTGCGATTTCCCCAAATGCGGGAAACTCGACTGCATAATTTGTGGTAGTGGGGGACTGCGTTCGCGCTTTCCCCTGATTAGCTCTGGTCAAAGATAGACAGATACACGCTGCTGCTTGGGGGGCTCCACGAGCCAACAGGTGTGCGAGTCTCCTTTTGCTGCCTGCTGCGAGGGACTCTCAAGCAAGCACAGCCTGTTGGTGCCCCCTTGTGGCCCCATCTAGAAGCTGCCAAAGGGAAGCTGCTCGCTTTGCTGCTGGCTTTTGGTATCTGGGATTTGTTGTGAGCCTTTTTTAAAAGAGAGGAGGGGAGGGGAGGGGGTTCCTTCCTTGGTCTTTGTTTTTTCGTTTTCCTCTCTCCGTTTAAACCCTTAACTCTTGATTTGGCGTCCTGATATCTTTGCTTGGCTGCTTTGGACACACCGGCCGAGTTCCCCCTGGGCCCGGTGGCTGTGGATTCCTCGGCTGGTGTAGTGACAGGAATTGGCCTTTGGTTCAGCCGGGAGGGGAGCTTTGTAGCGAGCGGCAGCGGGCACGCTCCAAAGATGGCACTTGCGGCTGCAGCAGCAGGAAGTGCACGGCCGGGCCCTTTTTTGCGGCCGCCTGGTGGGGCTGCCGACGTTGAGCCTCCCACGCCGGGCCTCTTCCTGCCGCCCTGAGCGAGCAGCCGGAGCTGCAGCCGTCTGCCTGTTTACAGGCGTCGAACGCACGTTGGGCTCCGAAGCCGCCGCCCCGCTATGCAAATGACTCTGGCTTGCTGTGCATCTTGGACGACGGCCTTCGCCTTGAGTTTGGCCTGCCATGGGGGGGATGGAAGGGGTGTAGCCGGCTCCCAGGCTGCTGGCCTCGGTGGCACCCTCTCGAAGGAACGCCTGGCTTTGGCCCCGGATCCCGCCTCACCCCACCGCCCGAGACTCCACGATGTAGCGGGCCTGCGCCGGAGGGGCGCCCGTCGAGCCGGCGCGCTCCCAACTCATACTTACCTGGCAGGGGAGATACCATGATCACTAAGGTGGTTCTCCCAGGGTGAGGCTCATCCATTGCACTCCGGGTGTGCTGACCCCTGCGATTTCCCCAAATGCGGGAAACTCGACTGCATAATTTGTGGTAGTGGGGGACTGCGTTCGCGCTTTCCCCTGATTAGCTCTGGTCAAAGATAGACAGATACACGCTGCTGCTTGGGGGGCTCCACGAGCCAACAGGTGTGCGAGTCTCCTTTTGCTGCCTGCTGCGAGGGACTCTCAAGCAAGCACAGCCTGTTGGTGCCCCCTTGTGGCCCCATCTAGAAGCTGCCAAAGGGAAGCTGCTCGCTTTGCTGCTGGCTTTTGGTATCTGGGATTTGTTGTGAGCCTTTTTTAAAAGAGAGGAGGGGAGGGGAGGGGAGGGGGTTCCTTCCTTGGTCTTTGTTTTTTCGTTTTCCTCTCTCCGTTTAAACCCTTAACTCTTGATTTGGCGTCCTGATATCTTTGCTTGGCTGCTTTGGACACACCGGCCGAGTTCCCCCTGGGCCCGGTGGCTGTGGATTCCTCGGCTGGTGTAGTGACAGGAATTGGCCTTTGGTTCAGCCGGGAGGGGAGCTTTGTAGCGAGCGGCAGCGGGCACGCTCCAAAGATGGCACTTGCGGCTGCAGCAGCAGGAAGTGCACGGCCGGGCCCTTTTTTGCGGCCGCCTGGTGGGGCTGCCGACGTTGAGCCTCCCACGCCGGGCCTCTTCCTGCCGCCCTGAGCGAGCAGCCGGAGCTGCAGCCGTCTGCCTGTTTACAGGCGTCGAACGCACGTTGGGCTCCGAAGCCGCCGCCCCGCTATGCAAATGACTCTGGCTTGCTGTGCATCTTGGACGACGGCCTTCGCCTTGAGTTTGGCCTGCCATGGGGGGGATGGAAGGGGTGTAGCCGGCTCCCAGGCTGCTGGCCTCGGTGGCACCCTCTCGAAGGAACGCCTGGCTTTGGCCCCGGATCCCGCCTCACCCCACCGCCCGAGACTCCGCGATGTAGCGGGCCTGCGCCGGAGGGGCGCCCGTCGAGCCGGCGCGCTCCCAACTCATACTTACCTGGCAGGGGAGATACCATGATCACTAAGGTGGTTCTCCCAGGGTGAGGCTCATCCATTGCACTCCGGGTGTGCTGACCCCTGCGATTTCCCCAAATGCGGGAAACTCGACTGCATAATTTGTGGTAGTGGGGGACTGCGTTCGCGCTTTCCCCTGATTAGCTCTGGTCAAAGATAGACAGATACACGCTGCTGCTTGGGGGGCTCCACGAGCCAACAGGTGTGCGAGTCTCCTTTTGCTGCCTGCTGCGAGGGACTCTCAAGCAAGCACAGCCTGTTGGTGCCCCCTTGTGGCCCCATCTAGAAGCTGCCAAAGGGAAGCTGCTCGCTTTGCTGCTGGCTTTTGGTATCTGGGATTTGTTGTGAGCCTTTTTTAAAAGAGGGGAGGGGAGGGGAGGGGGTTCCTTCCTTGGTCTTTGTTTTTTCGTTTTCCTCTCTCCGTTTAAACCCTTAACTCTTGATTTGGCGTCCTGATATCTTTGCTTGGCTGCTTTGGACACACCGGCCGAGTTCCCCCTGGGCCCGGTGGCTGTGGATTCCTCGGCTGGTGTAGTGACAGGAATTGGCCTTTGGTTCAGCCGGGAGGGGAGCTTTGTAGCGAGCGGCAGCGGGCACGCTCCAAAGATGGCACTTGCGGCTGCAGCAGCAGGAAGTGCACGGCCGGGCCCTTTTTTGCGGCCGCCTGGTGGGGCTGCCGACGTTGAGCCTCCCACGCCGGGCCTCTTCCTGCCGCCCTGAGCGAGCAGCCGGAGCTGCAGCCGTCTGCCTGTTTACAGGCGTCGAACGCACGTTGGGCTCCGAAGCCGCCGCCCCGCTATGCAAATGCTCTGGCTTGCTGTGCATCTTGGACGACGGCCTTCGCCTTGAGTTTGGCCTGCCATGGGGGGGATGGAAGGGGTGTAGCCGGCTCCCAGGCTGCTGGCCTCGGTGGCACCCTCTCGAAGGAACGCCTGGCTTTGGCCCCGGATCCCGCCTCACCCCACCGACCGAGACTCCGCGATGTAGCGGGCCTGCGCCGGAGGGGCGCCCGTCGAGCCGGCGCGCTCCCAACTCATACTTACCTGGCAGGGGAGATACCATGATCACTAAGGTGGTTCTCCCAGGGTGAGGCTCATCCATTGCACTCCGGGTGTGCTGACCCCTGCGATTTCCCCAAATGCGGGAAACTCGACTGCATAATTTGTGGTAGTGGGGGACTGCGTTCGCGCTTTCCCCTGATTAGCTCTGGTCAAAGATAGACAGATACACGCTGCTGCTTGGGGGGCTCCATGAGCCAACAGGTGTGCGAGTCTCCTTTTGCTGCCTGCTGCGAGGGACTCTCAAGCAAGCACAGCCTGTTGGTGCCCCCTTGTGGCCCCATCTAGAAGCTGCCAAAGGGAAGCTGCTCGCTTTGCTGCTGGCTTTTGGTATCTGGGATTTGTTGTGAGCCTTTTTTAAAAGAGAGGAGGGGAGGGGAGGGGAGGGGGTTCCTTCCTTGGTCTTTGTTTTTTCATTTTCCTCTCTCCGTTTAAACCCTTAACTCTTGATTTGGCGTCCTGATATCTTTGCTTGGCTGCTTTGGACACACCGGCCGAGTTCCCCCTGGGCCCGGTGGCTGTGGATTCCTCGGCTGGTGTAGTGACAGGAATTGGCCTTTGGTTCAGCCGGGAGGGGAGCTTTGTAGCGAGCGGCAGCGGGCACGCTCCAAAGATGGCACTTGCGGCTGCAGCAGCAGGAAGTGCACGGCCGGGCCCTTTTTTGCGGCCGCCTGGTGGGGCTGCCGACGTTGAGCCTCCCACGCCGGGCCTCTTCCTGCCGCCCTGAGCGAGCAGCCGGAGCTGCAGCCGTCTGCCTGTTTACAGGCGTCGAACGCACGTTGGGCTCCGAAGCCGCCGCCCCGCTATGCAAATGACTCTGGCTTGCTGTGCATCTTGGACGACGGCCTTCGCCTTGAGTTTGGCCTGCCATGGGGGGGATGGAAGGGGTGTAGCCGGCTCCCAGGCTGCTGGCCTCGGTGGCACCCTCTCGAAGGAACGCCTGGCTTTGGCCCCGGATCCCGCCTCACCCCACCGCCCGAGACTCCACGATGTAGCGGGCCTGCGCCGGAGGGGCGCCCGTCGAGCCGGCGCGCTCCCAACTCATACTTACCTGGCAGGGGAGATACCATGATCACTAAGGTGGTTCTCCCAGGGTGAGGCTCATCCATTGCACTCCGGGTGTGCTGACCCCTGCGATTTCCCCAAATGCGGGAAACTCGACTGCATAATTTGTGGTAGTGGGGGACTGCGTTCGCGCTTTCCCCTGATTAGCTCTGGTCAAAGATAGACAGATACACGCTGCTGCTTGGGGGGCTCCACGAGCCAACAGGTGTGCGAGTCTCCTTTTGCTGCCTGCTGCGAGGGACTCTCAAGCAAGCACAGCCTGTTGGTGCCCCCTTGTGGCCCCATCTAGAAGCTGCCAAAGGGAAGCTGCTCGCTTTGCTGCTGGCTTTTGGTATCTGGGATTTGTTGTGAGCCTTTTTTAAAAGAGAGGAGGGGAGGGGAGGGGAGGGGGTTCCTTCCTTGGTCTTTGTTTTTTCGTTTTCCTCTCTCCGTTTAAACCCTTAACTCTTGATTTGGCGTCCTGATATCTTTGCTTGGCTGCTTTGGACACACCGGCCGAGTTCCCCCTGGGCCCGGTGGCTGTGGATTCCTCGGCTGGTGTAGTGACAGGAATTGGCCTTTGGTTCAGCCGGGAGGGGAGCTTTGTAGCGAGCGGCAGCGGGCACGCTCCAAAGATGGCACTTGCGGCTGCAGCAGCAGGAAGTGCACGGCCGGGCCCTTTTTTGCGGCCGCCTGGTGGGGCTGCCGACGTTGAGCCTCCCACGCCGGGCCTCTTCCTGCCGCCCTGAGCGAGCAGCCGGAGCTGCAGCCGTCTGCCTGTTTACAGGCGTCGAACGCACGTTGGGCTCCGAAGCCGCCGCCCCGCTATGCAAATGACTCTGGCTTGCTGTGCATCTTGGACGACGGCCTTCGCCTTGAGTTTGGCCTGCCATGGGGGGGATGGAAGGGGTGTAGCCGGCTCCCAGGCTGCTGGCCTCGGTGGCACCCTCTCGAAGGAACGCCTGGCTTTGGCCCCGGATCCCGCCTCACCCCACCGCCCGAGACTCCGCGATGTAGCGGGCCTGCGCCGGAGGGGCGCCCGTCGAGCCGGCGCGCTCCCAACTCATACTTACCTGGCAGGGGAGATACCATGATCACTAAGGTGGTTCTCCCAGGGTGAGGCTCATCCATTGCACTCCGGGTGTGCTGACCCCTGCGATTTCCCCAAATGCGGGAAACTCGACTGCATAATTTGTGGTAGTGGGGGACTGCGTTCGCGCTTTCCCCTGATTAGCTCTGGTCAAAGATAGACAGATACACGCTGCTGCTTGGGGGGCTCCACGAGCCAACAGGTGTGCGAGTCTCCTTTTGCTGCCTGCTGCGAGGGACTCTCAAGCAAGCACAGCCTGTTGGTGCCCCCTTGTGGCCCCATCTAGAAGCTGCCAAAGGGAAGCTGCTCGCTTTGCTGCTGGCTTTTGGTATCTGGGATTTGTTGTGAGCCTTTTTTAAAAGAGAGGAGGGGAGGGGAGGGGAGGGGGTTCCTTCCTTGGTCTTTGTTTTTTCGTTTTCCTCTCTCCGTTTAAACCCTTAACTCTTGATTTGGCGTCCTGATATCTTTGCTTGGCTGCTTTGGACACACCGGCTGAGTTCCCCCTGGGCCCGGTGGCTGTGGATTCCTCGGCTGGTGTAGTGACAGGAATTGGCCTTTGGTTCAGCCGGGAGGGGAGCTTTGTAGCGAGCGGCAGCGGGCACGCTCCAAAGATGGCACTTGCGGCTGCAGCAGCAGGAAGTGCACGGCCGGGCCCTTTTTTGCGGCCGCCAGGTGGGGCTGCCGACGTTGAGCCTCCCACGCCGGGCCTCTTCCTGCCGCCCTGAGCGAGCAGCCGGAGCTGCAGCCGTCTGCCTGTTTACAGGCGTCGAACGCACGTTGGGCTCCGAAGCCGCCGCCCCGCTATGCAAATGCTCTGGCTTGCTGTGCATCTTGGACGACGGCCTTCGCCTTGAGTTTGGCCTGCCATGGGGGGGATGGAAGGGGTGTAGCCGGCTCCCAGGCTGCTGGCCTCGGTGGCACCCTCTCGAAGGAACGCCTGGCTTTGGCCCCGGATCCCGCCTCACCCCACCGCCCGAGACTCCGCGATGTAGCGGGCCTGCGCCGGAGGGGCGCCCGTCGAGCCGGCGCGCTCCCAACTCATACTTACCTGGCAGGGGAGATACCATGATCACTAAGGTGGTTCTCCCAGGGTGAGGCTCATCCATTGCACTCCGGGTGTGCTGACCCCTGCGATTTCCCCAAATGCGGGAAACTCGACTGCATAATTTGTGGTAGTGGGGGACTGCGTTCGCGCTTTCCCCTGATTAGCTCTGGTCAAAGATAGACAGATACACGCTGCTGCTTGGGGGGCTCCACGAGCCAACAGGTGTGCGAGTCTCCTTTTGCTGCCTGCTGCGAGGGACTCTCAAGCAAGCACAGCCTGTTGGTGCCCCCTTGTGGCCCCATCTAGAAGCTGCCAAAGGGAAGCTGCTCGCTTTGCTGCTGGCTTTTGGTATCTGGGATTTGTTGTGAGCCTTTTTTAAAAGAGAGGAGGGGAGGGGAGGGGAGGGGGTTCCTTCCTTGGTCTTTGTTTTTTCGTTTTCCTCTCTCCGTTTAAACCCTTAACTCTTGATTTGGCGTCCTGATATCTTTGCTTGGCTGCTTTGGACACACCGGCCGAGTTCCCCCTGGGCCCGGTGGCTGTGGATTCCTCGGCTGGTGTAGTGACAGGAATTGGCCTTTGGTTCAGCCGGGAGGGGAGCTTTGTAGCGAGCGGCAGCGGGCACGCTCCAAAGATGGCACTTGCGGCTGCAGCAGCAGGAAGTGCACGGCCGGGCCCTTTTTTGCGGCCGCCTGGTGGGGCTGCCGACGTTGAGCCTCCCACGCCGGGCCTCTTCCTGCCGCCCTGAGCGAGCAGCCGGAGCTGCAGCCGTCTGCCTGTTTACAGGCGTCGAACGCACGTTGGGCTCCGAAGCCGCCGCCCCGCTATGCAAATGACTCTGGCTTGCTGTGCATCTTGGACGACGGCCTTCGCCTTGAGTTTGGCCTGCCATGGGGGGGATGGAAGGGGTGTAGCCGGCTCCCAGGCTGCTGGCCTCGGTGGCACCCTCTCGAAGGAACGCCTGGCTTTGGCCCCGGATCCCGCCTCACCCCACCGCCCGAGACTCCGCGATGTAGCGGGCCTGCGCCGGAGGGGCGCCCGTCGAGCCGGCGCGCTCCCAACTCATACTTACCTGGCAGGGGAGATACCATGATCACTAAGGTGGTTCTCCCAGGGTGAGGCTCATCCATTGCACTCCGGGTGTGCTGACCCCTGCGATTTCCCCAAATGCGGGAAACTCGACTGCATAATTTGTGGTAGTGGGGGACTGCGTTCGCGCTTTCCCCTGATTAGCTCTGGTCAAAGATAGACAGATACACGCTGCTGCTTGGGGGGCTCCTTTTGCTGCCTGCTGCGAGGGACTCTCAAGCAAGCACAGCCTGTTGGTGCCCCCTTGTGGCCCCATCTAGAAGCTGCCAAAGGGAAGCTGCTCGCTTTGCTGCTGGCTTTTGGTATCTGGGATTTGTTGTGAGCCTTTTTTAAAAGAGAGGAGGGGAGGGGAGGGGGTTCCTTCCTTGGTCTTTGTTTTTTCGTTTTCCTCTCTCCGTTTAAACCCTTAACTCTTGATTTGGCGTCCTGATATCTTTGCTTGGCTGCTTTGGACACACCGGCCGAGTTCCCCCTGGGCCCGGTGGCTGTGGATTCCTCGGCTGGTGTAGTGACAGGAATTGGCCTTTGGTTCAGCCGGGAGGGGAGCTTTGTAGCGAGCGGCAGCGGGCACGCTCCAAAGATGGCACTTGCGGCTGCAGCAGCAGGAAGTGCACGGCCGGGCCCTTTTTTGCGGCCGCCTGGTGGGGCTGCCGACGTTGAGCCTCCCACGCCGGGCCTCTTCCTGCCGCCCTGAGCGAGCAGCCGGAGCTGCAGCCGTCTGCCTGTTTACAGGCGTCGAACGCACGTTGGGCTCCGAAGCCGCCGCCCCGCTATGCAAATGACTCTGGCTTGCTGTGCATCTTGGACGACGGCCTTCGCCTTGAGTTTGGCCTGCCATGGGGGGGATGGAAGGGGTGTAGCCGGCTCCCAGGCTGCTGGCCTCGGTGGCACCCTCTCGAAGGAACGCCTGGCTTTGGCCCCGGATCCCGCCTCACCCCACCGCCCGAGACTCCGCGATGTAGCGGGCCTGCGCCGGAGGGGCGCCCGTCGAGCCGGCGCGCTCCCAACTCATACTTACCTGGCAGGGGAGATACCATGATCACTAAGGTGGTTCTCCCAGGGTGAGGCTCATCCATTGCACTCCGGGTGTGCTGACCCCTGCGATTTCCCCAAATGCGGGAAACTCGACTGCATAATTTGTGGTAGTGGGGGACTGCGTTCGCGCTTTCCCCTGATTAGCTCTGGTCAAAGATAGACAGATACACGCTGCTGCTTGGGGGGCTCCACGAGCCAACAGGTGTGCGAGTCTCCTTTTGCTGCCTGCTGCGAGGGACTCTCAAGCAAGCACAGCCTGTTGGTGCCCCCTTGTGGCCCCATCTAGAAGCTGCCAAAGGGAAGCTGCTCGCTTTGCTGCTGGCTTTTGGTATCTGGGATTTGTTGTGAGCCTTTTTTAAAAGAGAGGAGGGGAGGGGAGGGGAGGGGGTTCCTTCCTTGGTCTTTGTTTTTTCGTTTTCCTCTCTCCGTTTAAACCCTTAACTCTTGATTTGGCGTCCTGATATCTTTGCTTGGCTGCTTTGGACACACCGGCCGAGTTCCCCCTGGGCCCGGTGGCTGTGGATTCCTCGGCTGGTGTAGTGACAGGAATTGGCCTTTGGTTCAGCCGGGAGGGGAGCTTTGTAGCGAGCGGCAGCGGGCACGCTCCAAAGATGGCACTTGCGGCTGCAGCAGCAGGAAGTGCACGGCCGGGCCCTTTTTTGCGGCCGCCTGGTGGGGCTGCCGACGTTGAGCCTCCCACGCCGGGCCTCTTCCTGCCGCCCTGAGCGAGCAGCCGGAGCTGCAGCCGTCTGCCTGTTTACAGGCGTCGAACGCACGTTGGGCTCCGAAGCCGCCGTCCCGCTATGCAAATGACTCTGGCTTGCTGTGCATCTTGGACGACGGCCTTCGCCTTGAGTTTGGCCTGCCATGGGGGGGATGGAAGGGGTGTAGCCGGCTCCCAGGCTGCTGGCCTCGGTGGCACCCTCTCGAAGGAACGCCTGGCTTTGGCCCCGGATCCCGCCTCACCCCACCGCCCGAGACTCCGCGATGTAGCGGGCCTGCGCCGGAGGGGCGCCCGTCGAGCCGGCGCGCTCCCAACTCATACTTACCTGGCAGGGGAGATACCATGATCACTAAGGTGGTTCTCCCAGGGTGAGGCTCATCCATTGCACTCCGGGTGTGCTGACCCCTGCGATTTCCCCAAATGCGGGAAACTCGACTGCATAATTTGTGGTAGTGGGGGACTGCGTTCGCGCTTTCCCCTGATTAGCTCTGGTCAAAGATAGACAGATACACGCTGCTGCTTGGGGGGCTCCACGAGCCAACAGGTGTGCGAGTCTCCTTTTGCTGCCTGCTGCGAGGGACTCTCAAGCAAGCACAGCCTGTTGGTGCCCCCTTGTGGCCCCATCTAGAAGCTGCCAAAGGGAAGCTGCTCGCTTTGCTGCTGGCTTTTGGTATCTGGGATTTGTTGTGAGCCTTTTTTAAAAGAGAGGAGGGGAGGGGGTTCCTTCCTTGGTCTTTGTTTTTTCGTTTTCCTCTCTCCGTTTAAACCCTTAACTCTTGATTTGGCGTCCTGATATCTTTGCTTGGCTGCTTTGGACACACCGGCCGAGTTCCCCCTGGGCCCGGTGGCTGTGGATTCCTCGGCTGGTGTAGTGACAGGAATTGGCCTTTGGTTCAGCCGGGAGGGGAGCTTTGTAGCGAGCGGCAGCGGGCACGCTCCAAAGATGGCACTTGCGGCTGCAGCAGCAGGAAGTGCACGGCCGGGCCCTTTTTTGCGGCCGCCTGGTGGGGCTGCCGACGTTGAGCCTCCCACGCCGGGCCTCTTCCTGCCGCCCTGAGCGAGCAGCCGGAGCTGCAGCCGTCTGCCTGTTTACAGGCGTCGAACGCACGTTGGGCTCCGAAGCCGCCGCCCCGCTATGCAAATGACTCTGGCTTGCTGTGCATCTTGGACGACGGCCTTCGCCTTGAGTTTGGCCTGCCATGGGGGGGATGGAAGGGGTGTAGCCGGCTCCCAGGCTGCTGGCCTCGGTGGCACCCTCTCGAAGGAACGCCTGGCTTTGGCCCCGGATCCCGCCTCACCCCACCGCCCGAGACTCCGCGATGTAGCGGGCCTGCGCCGGAGGGGCGCCCGTCGAGCCGGCGCGCTCCCAACTCATACTTACCTGGCAGGGGAGATACCATGATCACTAAGGTGGTTCTCCCAGGGTGAGGCTCATCCATTGCACTCCGGGTGTGCTGACCCCTGCGATTTCCCCAAATGCGGGAAACTCGACTGCATAATTTGTGGTAGTGGGTGTGAGGCAAATCCCGGGATATGAAGATGAATTATGACTCCAGTCATAATCCCTCATCACTCCCTGGCAGTGCCCCCTCCCTTCTTGTTCTCAGTGTTCCACTTACACCTCCATGGCCATGTCCTGTGATATGGAGATGAGGTGGTGTGGGAACAATGGACACAGGATGACTCCCTGCCGTCACCCTGTAGTAGGAGCTGCTAGCTAGTTAGCAAGGCTATGGAAATAGCCAGACAGAACGACTCCAGTAAAAAATGGTTCATATCTCGCAAGCCATATTTCCGATAAATATGGCAACCATAAAAATGGTGTCTCCGCATGCAGACGATGCCGGCACACCCTTTTTATGGGAGCAGGACATTGGGAAATGCCCCAGGCGTGATATCAGCCAATGGGGAACTGGCAGACAGGTCATGAGTCCCCTCGTTCTGTAGCTAAATTCATAACTGTCACAATGAGAGCATTGGCGTCCGCCTACGACGCTCCCAGGCCAAGTTATGGCCATATTCCATGTTGTGGATTTTGTCCATAACTCCAGCCAGGGGTGGAGCAGTGCTCCCTGTGAGGTCACTAAGGTAGGAGGGGACCTGGATTGCCCAGGTTGATAACCCTACTTCGGCCATTTTCCAGTGTTCTTCTGCTCGGGGGCCTGGTTGGGAAAGACCTGTGAGGGAGTTCCTGGAAACCTGGTCTACAGCGCCCCCCTGTGGCCAGACGCAACAAGGTAACTGCTGGAACTGTGTATGCCTGTTTGTAACCCATGCTTTGATTGTAACTGTACTCTGACGTATGTATATTCTGTAGATTCCCTATTGTATATATTGTAGTTTCTAGTGTGCTTTAGGCTGATTAAATTATATAATTAATCTTGGGCTGTTCTGTTATCTCGATCTTGAATCCCACGTCTGTGTGTTCGGCTAATAGTTACCGTGAAGCGGTTGGTGGCAGCGAGTTGTGCCAAGGATTATTGTGGGGAGGCCAGTGAGATTCGGGAAGATATTATATATTCCGCCCGCGGAGGTCGGGGGAATATATACCCTACTCTCACCGGGGACCCTTCAATAATCGGCATAAGTAGTATAGCGGCCTCCTTGCTTATTGTCGGGCAATTCCATAATTGGCCTGACTATAAGAGGGGCGCTAGAGAGCGCGTCACGTGCTCTGTCTGTCGGTCGGGAGGTATAAAGGAGGGGTGACCCCCACTTGTTACCCCCCGATTGTGACGTACTGGTAGCCAACGCGGGGGATTTCTGAGTGACCCCCCGGTGGTTTGTGACATATTGGTGGCATAGCGGTGGGATCGAGATAATAGTGTGTGTGAGTGTGAGACCCATACTCCCAGACACTAAAGACTGCCTGCAGCAGCTGTGGCTGCTGGGGTCTTCAGACTAGCTCAACACTAGAGTGTCAGAGTGCAGATACTGTAAGGTGTGTGGAGGCATCAGGTGTCAGTTCTGTGTCAGTGACCAAAAGTCTGCAAGAATGGCTGATGGCACCAGGAGCAGAGCTATGCAACTGGCCAATGCTAAGGCAGGAGCCGAAGAGAGGGAGGACGGTGCTGTGGACAGCAATGAGGAGGTTGCCCACGAGTCCTCCAGGAGCTCGACGCCAGAAAACCGTTCTGCCGAGGACATTGCGCAACCTGGCACTGCTGGACAAGATGAGGAGGAGCTCACCCAAGGTTCCTCAACGAGCCAGATGCCAGCCCTCCGCTCTGAAAGGGACAGTGAATCGCCTAGCTCTGCAGCGTGCCGCAGATCACCACGTGCCATTCCACCGAGCCTGGGAGGCTCGGATAGCCTTCTTCAAATGGCTATGGCCCTTCTCCAGGCTGGAGACCAGAAGGGCTACAAGGAACTCCTGGCAGAGCGCAGGGCAGAGCGGCACGCAGAGCGTGAGGCTGCGGAGCGAGAGCGGCAGGCAGCGCGTGAAGAGCGAGAGCGACAGGCAGACCGTGACTACCAGCTGCAGCTAGCTCAGCTCCGGCCCTCATCAGCCACATGTGACCTTCGAGACACCAAACTTCCAAAGGTCCGTGTTGAGGACTTCCCAGTGCTGGAGAAGGATGGAGACTTGGACTCTTTCTTGACTGCTTTTGAACGGACTTGCTTGCAGCACCATCTGGACAAGGACCAGTGGGCCAAATACCTGACCCCCCGTTTAAGGGGTAAGGCCCTGGATATCCTTGGGGATTTGCCTGCTGAGGCAGATCAGGGCTACGACACCATCAAGCGGGCCCTGATCCAACAGTACAACCTCACTCCAGAGTCCTACCGCAAGAAGTTCCGGAGCCTACAGAAGGGGCCAAAGGACTCCTGGGCTGACCACCGGCGGGCACTTGCCCGAGCTGCCGACCACTGGACCCAAGGCCTGCAGCTTTCCACCGGACCGGAGATCCTGGACTTGTTCATCACGGAGCAACTCTTGTGGAACTGCCCTGAGGATCTCCGCCAGTTCATCCGAGACCAGAAGCCAAAGGGGTCCACGGCTACAGCTGCCCTTGCCGATGACTACACCAACAACCGGGCCCCTGAGGCCAGGAGAGCGGCCACCAGCAGCACCTGGAGAGGGGGTAAGATGAATTCTGCGACTGCCCCACCTGCCCCTAGACTGCAGGGGGTGTCCCCCTCAACTCCCCTCTCCAGGCCCGTGGCGGAACCAAGACGGTGCCACCAGTGCAATCTACCTGGACACTTCAAGGCCATGTGCCCTCAGCGTCCCAAGGCCCCGGCTCCGTCCCCGTCCCAAGGGCCGCCCAAGGTGTATTGTGTGGGTGGGGGTGGTGGTAGGTCCCTGGACAGCTTCCAACCTGTCACCGTCGGCCGGTCTGTGACCATAGGACTGCGAGACAGCGCCTCGGAGGTGACTCTGGTGCGGCCTGAGATGGTGTCCCCCCAAGACTTGATCCCTGGAAAAACCCTCGCTGTCTCCGGGATTGGAGGCACTGACCCGGCGCTGCCTGTTGCTGACATTTATGTGGACTGGGGCGCAGGGCGAGGGGTGAGGGAGGTGGGGGTAACTGATCGGATCCCTGCAAACGTGCTACTTGGGACAGATTTGGGGCAGATAACCTCCCAGTTTGGGCCCCAACCAAGGGCTGAACCTTCAGCCAGTACTGACATGCCTCCGGACAATGTTGATGTGTTATCTATGAATGATGTAAGGGAGGAGGGAGTGAACTCTGATATTTCTGCTTGCATAGACACCATAGACACACACTCAGCTGCAGCTGTGACAGGGGAGGGGGTCAGAGAAAGGTGTGACAATGCCTCTACAAGTAACCAGCCTGTGAGCTGGGATCTGTTGCCCTCTGCAGGGATAAGCAGAGAGCAGGGTGCTGCAGGGGGAGGACCAGTGTGTGGGGTGGGGGCTACCACAGCAAATGTGGGGTCCCCAGAGATTTCACAGCGGGGTTCTGTTGCTGCAGGAGGGGAACAGGCAGGTGAGATTGGGGCCGGTCCAGGGGCGGAAGTGCTCCCAGGTAAGATCTCGGTGCATGGTTCCCCCACAACCGGGGTGTCAGGAAGCCAGGTAGGTCTGCCTGAACCGGCGACTTGGTCAGGAACGGAGGAGGAGCAGGCACGACCCACGGTCGCAGCGGCTGTGGCCGCTGTCCCCCGCAGTGGGAGTGCTGGAAGCCAAGGGGCCTCCCGGAGGTCCGATAGCTCTTCCCCTTCTGACCAAGTGGCAGCCGAGTCAGGTGGAGGCCAGGACACAGGTCCCGGGGTACTGACTGAAGATGTGACAGTCTCGTCGATTCTGGCCACATCTAGTCAGGGGTTTCAGGCAGCGTTAGAAGCTGACGACAGCCTGAAAGCTCTTAAGGAGCAGGCGGCACAGCCTCCCTCGGACTCGGACCCGGAGCGAGTGGTCTGGGACCAAGGACGGCTGTACCGGGCCACGGTCCAGCAGGGTTCACCGGAGGCGTGGCCCAGGGACCGACAGTTGGTGGTACCCTATCCGTTCCGGACGGAGTTGTTGCGGATCGCACATGAGATTCCGATGGCCGGACACCTAGGGATCGCTAAGACCAAGGCCAGGTTAAACCAGCATTTCTACTGGCCAAAAATGGGGGCCGATGTGGCTGCCTACTGCCGTTCGTGTGAAACCTGTCAGAGAGTGGGGAAGGCGGGGCCACGCCCCAAAGCCCCACTGGTATCTCTGCCCATCATCGATGAGCCTTTCAGGAGGGTGGCTGTGGATCTGGTCGGCCCGCTGGCCATCCCCAGCAGCTCCGGGAAACGCTTCATACTGACGGTAGTGGACTATGCCACCCGGTACCCAGAAGCAGTGGCCTTGTCGTCCATTCGGGCTGACAAGGTGGCCACCGCATTGCTGGAGATTTTCTCCCGAGTGGGTTTTCCCCAGGAAATGCTCACTGACCGGGGGACCCAATTCATGTCCCAGCTGATGGAGGCCCTCTGTAAGCAAGTCCAGGTGCGACATCTGGTGGCCAGCCCGTACCATCCACAGACTAATGGCCTGTGCGAGCGGTTCAATGGCACCTTAAAGCAGATGCTTAAGATGTTGGTCGACTCCCATGGGCGTGACTGGGAGCGGTATCTCCCACACCTGTTATTTGCTTACCGGGAGGTTCCACAGGCCTCAACAGGATTCTCACCGTTTGAGCTCCTGTACGGGCGACGTGTGCGGGGCCCCCTGGCTCTGGTGAAAGAGGCTTGGGAAGGGGATTTGGCCACCCCTGGAGTGTCGGTTATCGAGTATGTCATGCGCTTCCGGGACAAAATGCAGGCCTTGACGCAACTGGTACACGACAATATGGCTCAAGCCCAGGCCGATCAGAAGCGTTGGTACGACCAGAACGCTTGTGAGAGGACCTACCAAGTGGGTCAAAAGGTGTGGGTACTGGTCCCCGTACCACAGGACAAGCTTCAGGCAGCCTGGGAAGGCCCATACCTCGTGTACCAGCAGCTCAACCCTGTAACGTACCTGGTCACCCTGGACCCTGCCCGTGGAAGGCGGAAGCCCTTCCATGTGAACATGATGAAGGCACATCATGAGCGGGAGGCATGTGCGCTCCCCGTGTGCAACCTGCCCGAGGAGGGAGAAGCGGAAACCCTCTTGGATATGCTAGCCCAGGTTAGGGCAGGCGGATCCATTGAGGATGTGGAGGTTGGCCACCAGCTCTTGGAAGACCAACGGTCCCAGCTGTGGGCCACCCTCCTCCCCTTCTGGGGGTTGTTTACCAACCAGCCCGGAAGGACTGACTTGGCTGTCCATCACGTGGACACTGGGGATCATCCCCCGATCCGGCGTTCAGCATATCGGGTCTCCCTGGAGGTGCAGCAACACATGCGCCAGGAGATTGACGAGATGCTGAAGCTGGGGGTGATCCAGGCATCCAACAGCGCTTGGGCCTCGCCTGTAGTCCTCGTCCCTAAGAAGGACCGAACCACTCGGTTCTGCGTGGACTACAGGGGGCTCAATGCGGTCACGGTCGCCGATGCGTACCCAATGCCACGCATCGATGACCTGCTCGATCAGTTGGCCGGGGCTCAGTACCTGACCATCATGGATCTGAGCCGGGGATATTGGCAGATCCCCCTGACTCGCAAGGCCAGGGAACGCTCTGCCTTTATTACCCCATTTGGACTGTACGAGTCCACGGTGATGCCATTCGGGATGAGGAATGCCCCTGC
Source organism: Anomaloglossus baeobatrachus (assembly GCF_048569485.1). NCBI lineage: Eukaryota > Metazoa > Chordata > Amphibia > Anura > Aromobatidae > Anomaloglossus > Anomaloglossus baeobatrachus. Next base: position 123,252 of record NW_027443436.1, on the reverse strand, counting down.
CACTTTCCAGCGGATGGTCAACACCCTGCTCAAGGGACTTGAAGGGTACGCGGCCGCGTACCTGGATGACATTGCCGTCTTCAGTCCCACCTGGGAGGACCACCTAGAGCATCTAGCACAGGTGCTCAGGCGGATCCACCGGGCAGGTTTGACCATCAAGCCGGGAAAGTGTCAGCTGGCCATGAGCGAGGTCCAGTACCTCGGTCACCGGGTAGGTGGGAGAACACTGAAGCCCGAGCCTGAGAAAGTGGAGGCCATCGCATCCTGGCCCACCCCCAGGACCAAGAAGCAGGTGATGTCCTTCTTGGGGACCGCTGGGTACTATAGGAGGTTTGTTCCATGCTATAGTAGCCTGGCAAAGCCCTTGACGGACCTCACCAAGAAGAAGCTGCCCTCTGCAGTCGATTGGACAATGGACTGCGAGACAGCCTTCCGGGCCCTAAAGGACGCCCTGTCCAGCCCGCCCGTGCTACAGGCAGCCGACTTCACGCGGCCGTTTGTAGTACAGACCGACGCCAGTGACTTCGGCCTCGGTGCGGTGCTCAGCCAGGTGGACTCTGCGAGCCAAGAGCACCCAGTCTTGTACCTGAGCAGGAAGCTGTTACCAAGGGAAGTTGCCTATTCCACGATGGAGAAGGAGTGCCTGGCCATAGTGTGGGCCCTGCAGCGTCTGCAACCCTATCTATACGGGCGCCACTTCATCGTGGAGACGGACCACAATCCCCTCAGCTGGTTGCACACCGTCTCTGGGACGAATGGGCGATTGTTGCGATGGAGCCTGGCGCTCCAGCAATACAACTTCACCATTCGCCACAAAAGGGGCCGTGACCACGGTAACGCAGACGGGCTGTCCCGACAAGGAGAGGTCGCGGACGGGCGCACGGGGGAACACCGGAGTGTGCTGCCCCCTAGCGCCCTCAAAAGGGGGGAGGTGTGAGGCAAATCCCGGGATATGAAGATGAATTATGACTCCAGTCATAATCCCTCATCACTCCCTGGCAGTGCCCCCTCCCTTCTTGTTCTCAGTGTTCCACTTACACCTCCATGGCCATGTCCTGTGATATGGAGATGAGGTGGTGTGGGAACAATGGACACAGGATGACTCCCTGCCGTCACCCTGTAGTAGGAGCTGCTAGCTAGTTAGCAAGGCTATGGAAATAGCCAGACAGAACGACTCCAGTAAAAAATGGTTCATATCTCGCAAGCCATATTTCCGATAAATATGGCAACCATAAAAATGGTGTCTCCGCATGCAGACGATGCCGGCACACCCTTTTTATGGGAGCAGGACATTGGGAAATGCCCCAGGCGTGATATCAGCCAATGGGGAACTGGCAGACAGGTCATGAGTCCCCTCGTTCTGTAGCTAAATTCATAACTGTCACAATGAGAGCATTGGCGTCCGCCTACGACGCTCCCAGGCCAAGTTATGACCATATTCCATGTTGTGGATTTTGTCCATAACTCCAGCCAGGGGTGGAGCAGTGCTCCCTGTGAGGTCACTAAGGTAGGAGGGGACCTGGATTGCCCAGGTTGATAACCCTACTTCGGCCATTTTCCAGTGTTCTTCTGCTCGGGGGCCTGGTTGGGAAAGACCTGTGAGGGAGTTCCTGGAAACCTGGTCTACAGCGCCCCCCTGTGGCCAGACGCAACAAGGTAACTGCTGGAACTGTGTATGCCTGTTTGTAACCCATGCTTTGATTGTAACTGTACTCTGACGTATGTATATTCTGTAGATTCCCTATTGTATATATTGTAGTTTCTAGTGTGCTTTAGGCTGATTAAATTATATAATTAATCTTGGGCTGTTCTGTTATCTCGATCTTGAATCCCACGTCTGTGTGTTCGGCTAATAGTTACCGTGAAGCGGTTGGTGGCAGCGAGTTGTGCCAAGGATTATTGTGGGGAGGCCAGTGAGATTCGGGAAGATATTATATATTCCGCCCGCGGAGGTCGGGGGAATATATACCCTACTCTCACCGGGGACCCTTCAATAATCGGCATAAGTAGTATAGCGGCCTCCTTGCTTATTGTCGGGCAATTCCATAATTGGCCTGACTATAAGAGGGGCGCTAGAGAGCGCGTCACGTGCTCTGTCTGTCGGTCGGGAGGTATAAAGGAGGGGTGACCCCCACTTGTTACCCCCCGATTGTGACGTACTGGTAGCCAGCGCGGGGGATTTCTGAGTGACCCCCCGGTGGTTTGTGACAGTGGGGGACTGCGTTCGCGCTTTCCCCTGATTAGCTCTGGTCAAAGATAGACAGATACACGCTGCTGCTTGGGGGGCTCCACGAGCCAACAGGTGTGCGAGTCTCCTTTTGCTGCCTGCTGCGAGGGACTCTCAAGCAAGCACAGCCTGTTGGTGCCCCCTTGTGGCCCCATCTAGAAGCTGCCAAAGGGAAGCTGCTCGCTTTGCTGCTGGCTTTTGGTATCTGGGATTTGTTGTGAGCCTTTTTTAAAAGAGAGGAGGGGAGGGGAGGGGAGGGGAGGGGACGGGAGGGGAGGGGAGGGGACGGGAGGGGAGGGGAGGGGGTTCCTTCCTTGGTCTTTGTTTTTTTGTTTTCCTCTCTCCGTTTAAACCCTTAACTCTTGATTTGGCGTCCTGATATCTTTGCTTGGCTGCTTTGGACACACCGGCCGAGTTCCCCCTGGGCCCGGTGGCTGTGGATTCCTCGGCTGGTGTAGTGACAGGAATTGGCTTTTGGTTCAGCCGGGAGGGGAGCTTTGTAGCGAGCGGCAGCGGGCACGCTCCAAAGATGGCACTTGCGGCTGCAGCAGCAGGAAGTGCACGGCCGGGCCCTTTTTTGCGGCCGCCTGGTGGGGCTGCCGACGTTGAGCCTCCCACGCCGGGCCTCTTCCTGCCGCCCTGAGCGAGCAGCCGGAGCTGCAGCCGTCTGCCTGTTTACAGGCGTCGAACGCACGTTGGGCTCCGAAGCCGCCGCCCCGCTATGCAAATGACTCTGGCTTGCTGTGCATCTTGGACGACGGCCTTCGCCTTGAGTTTGGCCTGCCATGGGGGGGATGGAAGGGGTGTAGCCGGCTCCCAGGCTGCTGGCCTCGGTGGCACCCTCTCGAAGGAACGCCTGGCTTTGGCCCCGGATCCCGCCTCACCCCACCGCCCGAGACTCCGCGATGTAGCGGGCCTGCGCCGGAGGGGCGCCCGTCGAGCCGGCGCGCTCCCAACTCATACTTACCTGGCAGGGGAGATACCATGATCACTAAGGTGGTTCTCCCAGGGTGAGGCTCATCCATTGCACTCCGGGTGTGCTGACCCCTGCGATTTCCCCAAATGCGGGAAACTCGACTGCATAATTTGTGGTAGTGGGGGACTGCGTTCGCGCTTTCCCCTGATTAGCTCTGGTCAAAGATAGACAGATACACGCTGCTGCTTGGGGGGCTCCACGAGCCAACAGGTGTGCGAGTCTCCTTTTGCTGCCTGCTGCGAGGGACTCTCAAGCAAGCACAGCCTGTTGGTGCCCCCTTGTGGCCCCATCTAGAAGCTGCCAAAGGGAAGCTGCTCGCTTTGCTGCTGGCTTTTGGTATCTGGGATTTGTTGTGAGCCTTTTTTAAAAGAGAGGAGGGGAGGGGAGGGGGTTCCTTCCTTGGTCTTTGTTTTTTCGTTTTCCTCTCTCCGTTTAAACCCTTAACTCTTGATTTGGCGTCCTGATATCTTTGCTTGGCTGCTTTGGACACACCGGCCGAGTTCCCCCTGGGCCCGGTGGCTGTGGATTCCTCGGCTGGTGTAGTGACAGGAATTGGCCTTTGGTTCAGCCGGGAGGGGAGCTTTGTAGCGAGCGGCAGCGGGCACGCTCCAAAGATGGCACTTGCGGCTGCAGCAGCAGGAAGTGCACGGCCGGGCCCTTTTTTGCGGCCGCCTGGTGGGGCTGCCGACGTTGAGCCTCCCACGCCGGGCCTCTTCCTGCCGCCCTGAGCGAGCAGCCGGAGCTGCAGCCGTCTGCCTGTTTACAGGCGTCGAACGCACGTTGGGCTCCGAAGCCGCCGCCCCGCTATGCAAATGACTCTGGCTTGCTGTGCATCTTGGACGACGGCCTTCGCCTTGAGTTTGGCCTGCCATGGGGGGGATGGAAGGGGTGTAGCCGGCTCCCAGGCTGCTGGCCTCGGTGGCACCCTCTCGAAGGAACGCCTGGCTTTGGCCCCGGATCCCGCCTCACCCCACCGCCCGAGACTCCGCGATGTAGCGGGCCTGCGCCGGAGGGGCGCCCGTCGAGCCGGCGCGCTCCCAACTCATACTTACCTGGCAGGGGAGATACCATGATCACTAAGGTGGTTCTCCCAGGGTGAGGCTCATCCATTGCACGCCGGGTGTGCTGACCCCTGCGATTTCCCCAAATGCGGGAAACTCGACTGCATAATTTGTGGTAGTGGGGGACTGCGTTCGCGCTTTCCCCTGATTAGATCTGGTCAAAGATAGACAGATACACGCTGCTGCTTGGGGGGCTCCACGAGCCAACAGGTGTGCGAGTCTCCTTTTGCTGCCTGCTGCGAGGGACTCTCAAGCAAGCACAGCCTGTTGGTGCCCCCTTGTGGCCCCATCTAGAAGCTGCCAAAGGGAAGCTGCTCGCTTTGCTGCTGGCTTTTGCTATCTGGGATTTGTTGTGAGCCTTTTTTAAAAGAGAGGAGGGGAGGGGGTTCCTTCCTTGGTCTTTGTTTTTTCGTTTTCCTCTCTCCGTTTAAACCCTTAACTCTTGATTTGGCGTCCTGATATCTTTGCTTGGCTGCTTTGGACACACCGGCCGAGTTCCCCCTGGGCCCGGTGGCTGTGGATTCCTCGGCTGGTGTAGTGACAGGAATTGGCCTTTGGTTCAGCCGGGAGGGGAGCTTTGTAGCGAGCGGCAGCGGGCACGCTCCAAAGATGGCACTTGCGGCTGCAGCAGCAGGAAGTGCACGGCCGGGCCCTTTTTTGCGGCCGCCTGGTGGGGCTGCCGACGTTGAGCCTCCCACGCCGGGCCTCTTCCTGCCGCCCTGAGCGAGCAGCCGGAGCTGCAGCCGTCTGCCTGTTTACAGGCGTCGAACGCACGTTGGGCTCCGAAGCCGCCGCCCCGCTATGCAAATGACTCTGGCTTGCTGTGCATCTTGGACGACGGCCTTCGCCTTGAGTTTGGCCTGCCATGGGGGGGATGGAAGGGGTGTAGCCGGCTCCCAGGCTGCTGGCCTCGGTGGCACCCTCTCGAAGGAACGCCTGGCTTTGGCCCCGGATCCCGCCTCACCCCACCGCCCGAGACTCCGCGATGTAGCGGGCCTGCGCCGGAGGGGCGCCCGTCGAGCCGGCGCGCTCCCAACTCATACTTACCTGGCAGGGGAGATACCATGATCACTAAGGTGGTTCTCCCAGGGTGAGGCTCATCCATTGCACTCCGGGTGTGCTGACCCCTGCGATTTCCCCAAATGCGGGAAACTCGACTGCATAATTTGTGGTAGTGGGGGACTGCGTTCGCGCTTTCCCCTGATTAGCTCTGGTCAAAGATAGACAGATACACGCTGCTGCTTGGGGGGCTCCACGAGCCAACAGGTGTGCGAGTCTCCTTTTGCTGCCTGCTGCGAGGGACTCTCAAGCAAGCACAGCCTGTTGGTGCCCCCTTGTGGCCCCATCTAGAAGCTGCCAAAGGGAAGCTGCTCGCTTTGCTGCTGGCTTTTGGTATCTGGGATTTGTTGTGAGCCTTTTTTAAAAGAGAGGAGGGGAGGGGAGGGGGTTCCTTCCTTGGTCTTTGTTTTTTCGTTTTCCTCTCTCCGTTTAAACCCTTAACTCTTGATTTGGCGTCCTGATATCTTTGCTTGGCTGCTTTGGACACACCGGCCGAGTTCCCCCTGGGCCCGGTGGCTGTGGATTCCTCGGCTGGTGTAGTGACAGGAATTGGCCTTTGGTTCAGCCGGGAGGGGAGCTTTGTAGCGAGCGGCAGCGGGCACGCTCCAAAGATGGCACTTGCGGCTGCAGCAGCAGGAAGTGCACGGCCGGGCCCTTTTTTGCGGCCGCCTGGTGGGGCTGCCGACGTTGAGCCTCCCACGCCGGGCCTCTTCCTGCCGCCCTGAGCGAGCAGCCGGAGCTGCAGCCGTCTGCCTGTTTACAGGCGTCGAACGCACGTTGGGCTCCGAAGCCGCCGCCCCGCTATGCAAATGACTCTGGCTTGCTGTGCATCTTGGACGACGGCCTTCGCCTTGAGTTTGGCCTGCCATGGGGGGGATGGAAGGGGTGTAGCCGGCTCCCAGGCTGCTGGCCTCGGTGGCACCCTCTCGAAGGAACGCCTGGCTTTGGCCCCGGATCCCGCCTCACCCCACCGCCCGAGACTCCGCGATGTAGCGGGCCTGCGCCGGAGGGGCGCCCGTCGAGCCGGCGCGCTCCCAACTCATACTTACCTGGCAGGGGAGATACCATGATCACTAAGGTGGTTCTCCCAGGGTGAGGCTCATCCATTGCACTCCGGGTGTGCTGACCCCTGCGATTTCCCCAAATGCGGGAAACTCGACTGCATAATTTGTGGTAGTGGGGGACTGCGTTCGCGCTTTCCCCTGATTAGCTCTGGTCAAAGATAGACAGATACATGCTGCTGCTTGGGGGGCTCCACGAGCCAACAGGTGTGCGAGTCTCCTTTTGCTGCCTGCTGCGAGGGACTCTCAAGCAAGCACAGCCTGTTGGTGCCCCCTTGTGGCCCCATCTAGAAGCTGCCAAAGGGAAGCTGCTCGCTTTGCTGCTGGCTTTTGGTATCTGGGATTTGTTGTGAGCCTTTTTTAAAAGAGAGGAGGGGAGGGGAGGGGAGGGGAGGGGGTTCCTTCCTTGGTCTTTGTTTTTTCGTTTTCCTCTCTCCGTTTAAACCCTTAACTCTTGATTTGGCGTCCTGATATCTTTGCTTGGCTGCTTTGGACACACCGGCCGAGTTCCCCCTGGGCCCGGTGGCTGTGGATTCCTCGGCTGGTGTAGTGACAGGAATTGGCCTTTGGTTCAGCCGGGAGGGGAGCTTTGTAGCGAGCGGCAGCGGGCACGCTCCAAAGATGGCACTTGCGGCTGCAGCAGCAGGAAGTGCACGGCCGGGCCCTTTTTTGCGGCCGCCTGGTGGGGCTGCCGACGTTGAGCCTCCCACGCCGGGCCTCTTCCTGCCGCCCTGAGCGAGCAGCCGGAGCTGCAGCCGTCTGCCTGTTTACAGGCGTCGAACGCACGTTGGGCTCCGAAGCCGCCGCCCCGCTATGCAAATGACTCTGGCTTGCTGTGCATCTTGGACGACGGCCTTCGCCTTGAGTTTGGCCTGCCATGGGGGGGATGGAAGGGGTGTAGCCGGCTCCCAGGCTGCTGGCCTCGGTGGCACCCTCTCGAAGGAACGCCTGGCTTTGGCCCCGGATCCCGCCTCACCCCACCGCCCGAGACTCCGCGATGTAGCGGGCCTGCGCCGGAGGGGCGCCCGTCGAGCCGGCGCGCTCCCAACTCATACTTACCTGGCAGGGGAGATACCATGATCACTAAGGTGGTTCTCCCAGGGTGAGGCTCATCCATTGCACTCCGGGTGTGCTGACCCCTGCGATTTCCCCAAATGCGGGAAACTCGACTGCATAATTTGTGGTAGTGGGGGACTGCGTTCGCGCTTTCCCCTGATTAGCTCTGGTCAAAGATAGACAGATACACGCTGCTGCTTGGGGGGCTCCACGAGCCAACAGGTGTGCGAGTCTCCTTTTGCTGCCTGCTGCGAGGGACTCTCAAGCAAGCACAGCCTGTTGGTGCCCCCTTGTGGCCCCATCTAGAAGCTGCCAAAGGGAAGCTGCTCGCTTTGCTGCTGGCTTTTGGTATCTGGGATTTGTTGTGAGCCTTTTTTAAAAGAGAGGAGGGGAGGGGGTTCCTTCCTTGGTCTTTGTTTTTTCGTTTTCCTCTCTCCGTTTAAACCCTTAACTCTTGATTTGGCGTCCTGATATCTTTGCTTGGCTGCTTTGGACACACCGGCCGAGTTCCCCCTGGGCCCGGTGGCTGTGGATTCCTCGGCTGGTGTAGTGACAGGAATTGGCCTTTGGTTCAGCCGGGAGGGGAGCTTTGTAGCGAGCGGCAGCGGGCACGCTCCAAAGATGGCACTTGCGGCTGCAGCAGCAGGAAGTGCACGGCCGGGCCCTTTTTTGCGGCCGCCTGGTGGGGCTGCCGACGTTGAGCCTCCCACGCCGGGCCTCTTCCTGCCGCCCTGAGCGAGCAGCCGGAGCTGCAGCCGTCTGCCTGTTTACAGGCGTCGAACGCACGTTGGGCTCCGAAGCCGCCGCCCCGCTATGCAAATGACTCTGGCTTGCTGTGCATCTTGGACGACGGCCTTCGCCTTGAGTTTGGCCTGCCATGGGGGGGATGGAAGGGGTGTAGCCGGCTCCCAGGCTGCTGGCCTCGGTGGCACCCTCTCGAAGGAACGCCTGGCTTTGGCCCCGGATCCCGCCTCACCCCACCGCCCGAGACTCCGCGATGTAGCGGGCCTGCGCCGGAGGGGCGCCCGTCGAGCCGGCGCGCTCCCAACTCATACTTACCTGGCAGGGGAGATACCATGATCACTAAGGTGGTTCTCCCAGGGTGAGGCTCATCCATTGCACTCCGGGTGTGCTGACCCCTGCGATTTCCCCAAATGCGGGAAACTCGACTGCATAATTTGTGGTAGTGGGGGACTGCGTTCGCGCTTTCCCCTGATTAGCTCTGGTCAAAGATAGACAGATACATGCTGCTGCTTGGGGGGCTCCACGAGCCAACAGGTGTGCGAGTCTCCTTTTGCTGCCTGCTGCGAGGGACTCTCAAGCAAGCACAGCCTGTTGGTGCCCCCTTGTGGCCCCATCTAGAAGCTGCCAAAGGGAAGCTGCTCGCTTTGCTGCTGGCTTTTGGTATCTGGGATTTGTTGTGAGCCTTTTTTAAAAGAGAGGAGGGGAGGGGAGGGGAGGGGGTTCCTTCCTTGGTCTTTGTTTTTTCGTTTTCCTCTCTCCGTTTAAACCCTTAACTCTTGATTTGGCGTCCTGATATCTTTGCTTGGCTGCTTTGGACACACCGGCCGAGTTCCCCCTGGGCCCGGTGGCTGTGGATTCCTCGGCTGGTGTAGTGACAGGAATTGGCCTTTGGTTCAGCCGGGAGGGGAGCTTTGTAGCGAGCGGCAGCGGGCACGCTCCAAAGATGGCACTTGCGGCTGCAGCAGCAGGAAGTGCACGGCCGGGCCCTTTTTTGCGGCCGCCTGGTGGGGCTGCCGACGTTGAGCCTCCCACGCCGGGCCTCTTCCTGCCGCCCTGAGCGAGCAGCCGGAGCTGCAGCCGTCTGCCTGTTTACAGGCGTCGAACGCACGTTGGGCTCCGAAGCCGCCGCCCCGCTATGCAAATGACTCTGGCTTGCTGTGCATCTTGGACGACGGCCTTCGCCTTGAGTTTGGCCTGCCATGGGGAGGATGGAAGGGGTGTAGCCGGCTCCCAGGCTGCTGGCCTCGGTGGCACCCTCTCGAAGGAACGCCTGGCTTTGGCCCCGGATCCCGCCTCACCCCACCGCCCGAGACTCCGCGATGTAGCGGGCCTGCGCCGGAGGGGCGCCCGTCGAGCCGGCGCGCTCCCAACTCATACTTACCTGGCAGGGGAGATACCATGATCACTAAGGTGGTTCTCCCAGGGTGAGGCTCATCCATTGCACTCCGGGTGTGCTGACCCCTGCGATTTCCCCAAATGCGGGAAACTCGACTGCATAATTTGTGGTAGTGGGGGACTGCGTTCGCGCTTTCCCCTGATTAGATCTGGTCAAAGATAGACAGATACACGCTGCTGCTTGGGGGGCTCCACGAGCCAACAGGTGTGCGAGTCTCCTTTTGCTGCCTGCTGCGAGGGACTCTCAAGCAAGCACAGCCTGTTGGTGCCCCCTTGTGGCCCCATCTAGAAGCTGCCAAAGGGAAGCTGCTCGCTTTGCTGCTGGCTTTTGCTATCTGGGATTTGTTGTGAGCCTTTTTTAAAAGAGAGGAGGGGAGGGGGTTCCTTCCTTGGTCTTTGTTTTTTCGTTTTCCTCTCTCCGTTTAAACCCTTAACTCTTGATTTGGCGTCCTGATATCTTTGCTTGGCTGCTTTGGACACACCGGCCGAGTTCCCCCTGGGCCCGGTGGCTGTGGATTCCTCGGCTGGTGTAGTGACAGGAATTGGCCTTTGGTTCAGCCGGGAGGGGAGCTTTGTAGCGAGCGGCAGCGGGCACGCTCCAAAGATGGCACTTGCGGCTGCAGCAGCAGGAAGTGCACGGCCGGGCCCTTTTTTGCGGCCGCCTGGTGGGGCTGCCGACGTTGAGCCTCCCACGCCGGGCCTCTTCCTGCCGCCCTGAGCGAGCAGCCGGAGCTGCAGCCGTCTGCCTGTTTACAGGCGTCGAACGCACGTTGGGCTCCGAAGCCGCCGCCCCGCTATGCAAATGACTCTGGCTTGCTGTGCATCTTGGACGACGGCCTTCGCCTTGAGTTTGGCCTGCCATGGGGGGGATGGAAGGGGTGTAGCCGGCTCCCAGGCTGCTGGCCTCGGTGGCACCCTCTCGAAGGAACGCCTGGCTTTGGCCCCGGATCCCGCCTCACCCCACCGCCCGAGACTCCGCGATGTAGCGGGCCTGCGCCGGAGGGGCGCCCGTCGAGCCGGCGCGCTCCCAACTCATACTTACCTGGCAGGGGAGATACCATGATCACTAAGGTGGTTCTCCCAGGGTGAGGCTCATCCATTGCACTCCGGGTGTGCTGACCCCTGCGATTTCCCCAAATGCGGGAAACTCGACTGCATAATTTGTGGTAGTGGGGGACTGCGTTCGCGCTTTCCCCTGATTAGCTCTGGTCAAAGATAGACAGATACACGCTGCTGCTTGGGGGGCTCCACGAGCCAACAGGTGTGCGAGTCTCCTTTTGCTGCCTGCTGCGAGGGACTCTCAAGCAAGCACAGCCTGTTGGTGCCCCCTTGTGGCCCCATCTAGAAGCTGCCAAAGGGAAGCTGCTCGCTTTGCTGCTGGCTTTTGGTATCTGGGATTTGTTGTGAGCCTTTTTTAAAAGAGAGGAGGGGAGGGGGTTCCTTCCTTGGTCTTTGTTTTTTCGTTTTCCTCTCTCCGTTTAAACCCTTAACTCTTGATTTGGCGTCCTGATATCTTTGCTTGGCTGCTTTGGACACACCGGCCGAGTTCCCCCTGGGCCCGGTGGCTGTGGATTCCTCGGCTGGTGTAGTGACAGGAATTGGCCTTTGGTTCAGCCGGGAGGGGAGCTTTGTAGCGAGCGGCAGCGGGCACGCTCCAAAGATGGCACTTGCGGCTGCAGCAGCAGGAAGTGCACGGCCGGGCCCTTTTTTGCGGCCGCCTGGTGGGGCTGCCGACGTTGAGCCTCCCACGCCGGGCCTCTTCCTGCCGCCCTGAGCGAGCAGCCGGAGCTGCAGCCGTCTGCCTGTTTACAGGCGTCGAACGCACGTTGGGCTCCGAAGCCGCCGCCCCGCTATGCAAATGACTCTGGCTTGCTGTGCATCTTGGACGACGGCCTTCGCCTTGAGTTTGGCCTGCCATGGGGGGGATGGAAGGGGTGTAGCCGGCTCCCAGGCTGCTGGCCTCGGTGGCACCCTCTCGAAGGAACGCCTGGCTTTGGCCCCGGATCCCGCCTCACCCCACCGCCCGAGACTCCGCGATGTAGCGGGCCTGCGCCGGAGGGGCGCCCGTCGAGCCGGCGCGCTCCCAACTCATACTTACCTGGCAGGGGAGATACCATGATCACTAAGGTGGTTCTCCCAGGGTGAGGCTCATCCATTGCACTCCGGGTGTGCTGACCCCTGCGATTTCCCCAAATGCGGGAAACTCGACTGCATAATTTGTGGTAGTGGGGGACTGCGTTCGCGCTTTCCCCTGATTAGCTCTGGTCAAAGATAGACAGATACACGCTGCTGCTTGGGGGGCTCCACGAGCCAACAGGTGTGCGAGTCTCCTTTTGCTGCCTGCTGCGAGGGACTCTCAAGCAAGCACAGCCTGTTGGTGCCCCCTTGTGGCCCCATCTAGAAGCTGCCAAAGGGAAGCTGCTCGCTTTGCTGCTGGCTTTTGGTATCTGGGATTTGTTGTGAGCCTTTTTTAAAAGAGAGGAGGGGAGGGGAGGGGAGGGGGTTCCTTCCTTGGTCTTTGTTTTTTCGTTTTCCTCTCTCCGTTTAAACCCTTAACTCTTGATTTGGCGTCCTGATATCTTTGCTTGGCTGCTTTGGACACACCGGCCGAGTTCCCCCTGGGCCCGGTGGCTGTGGATTCCTCGGCTGGTGTAGTGACAGGAATTGGCCTTTGGTTCAGCCGGGAGGGGAGCTTTGTAGCGAGCGGCAGCGGGCACGCTCCAAAGATGGCACTTGCGGCTGCAGCAGCAGGAAGTGCACGGCCGGGCCCTTTTTTGCGGCCGCCTGGTGGGGCTGCCGACGTTGAGCCTCCCACGCCGGGCCTCTTCCTGCCGCCCTGAGCGAGCAGCCGGAGCTGCAGCCGTCTGCCTGTTTACAGGCGTCGAACGCACGTTGGGCTCCGAAGCCGCCGCCCCGCTATGCAAATGACTCTGGCTTGCTGTGCATCTTGGACGACGGCCTTCGCCTTGAGTTTGGCCTGCCATGGGGAGGATGGAAGGGGTGTAGCCGGCTCCCAGGCTGCTGGCCTCGGTGGCACCCTCTCGAAGGAACGCCTGGCTTTGGCCCCGGATCCCGCCTCACCCCACCGCCCGAGACTCCGCGATGTAGCGGGCCTGCGCCGGAGGGGCGCCCGTCGAGCCGGCGCGCTCCCAACTCATACTTACCTGGCAGGGGAGATACCATGATCACTAAGGTGGTTCTCCCAGGGTGAGGCTCATCCATTGCACTCCGGGTGTGCTGACCCCTGCGATTTCCCCAAATGCGGGAAACTCGACTGCATAATTTGTGGTAGTGGGGGACTGCGTTCGCGCTTTCCCCTGATTAGCTCTGGTCAAAGATAGACAGATACACGCTGCTGCTTGGGGGGCTCCACGAGCCAACAGGTGTGCGAGTCTCCTTTTGCTGCCTGCTGCGAGGGACTCTCAAGCAAGCACAGCCTGTTGGTGCCCCCTTGTGGCCCCATCTAGAAGCTGCCAAAGGGAAGCTGCTCGCTTTGCTGCTGGCTTTTGGTATCTGGGATTTGTTGTGAGCCTTTTTTAAAAGAGAGGAGGGGAGGGGAGGGGAGGGGAGGGGAGGGGGTTCCTTCCTTGGTCTTTGTTTTTTCGTTTTCCTCTCTCCGTTTAAACCCTTAACTCTTGATTTGGCGTCCTGATATCTTTGCTTGGCTGCTTTGGACACACCGGCCGAGTTCCCCCTGGGCCCGGTGGCTGTGGATTCCTCGGCTGGTGTAGTGACAGGAATTGGCCTTTGGTTCAGCCGGGAGGGGAGCTTTGTAGCGAGCGGCAGCGGGCACGCTCCAAAGATGGCACTTGCGGCTGCAGCAGCAGGAAGTGCACGGCCGGGCCCTTTTTTGCGGCCGCCTGGTGGGGCTGCCGACGTTGAGCCTCCCACGCCGGGCCTCTTCCTGCCGCCCTGAGCGAGCAGCCGGAGCTGCAGCCGTCTGCCTGTTTACAGGCGTCGAACGCACGTTGGGCTCCGAAGCCGCCGTCCCGCTATGCAAATGACTCTGGCTTGCTGTGCATCTTGGACGACGGCCTTCGCCTTGAGTTTGGCCTGCCATGGGGGGGATGGAAGGGGTGTAGCCGGCTCCCAGGCTGCTGGCCTCGGTGGCACCCTCTCGAAGGAACGCCTGGCTTTGGCCCCGGATCCCGCCTCACCCCACCGCCCGAGACTCCGCGATGTAGCGGGCCTGCGCCGGAGGGGCGCCCGTCGAGCCGGCGCGCTCCCAACTCATACTTACCTGGCAGGGGAGATACCATGATCACTAAGGTGGTTCTCCCAGGGTGAGGCTCATCCATTGCACTCCGGGTGTGCTGACCCCTGCGATTTCCCCAAATGTGGGAAACTCGACTGCATAATTTGTGGTAGTGGGGGACTGCGTTCGCGCTTTCCCCTGATTAGCTCTGGTCAAAGATAGACAGATACACGCTGCTGCTTGGGGGGCTCCACGAGCCAACAGGTGTGCGAGTCTCCTTTTGCTGCCTGCTGCGAGGGACTCTCAAGCAAGCACAGCCTGTTGGTGCCCCCTTGTGGCCCCATCTAGAAGCTGCCAAAGGGAAGCTGCTCGCTTTGCTGCTGGCTTTTGGTATCTGGGATTTGTTGTGAGCCTTTTTTAAAAGAGAGGAGGGGAGGGGAGGGGAGGGGGTTCCTTCCTTGGTCTTTGTTTTTTCGTTTTCCTCTCTCCGTTTAAACCCTTAACTCTTGATTTGGCGTCCTGATATCTTTGCTTGGCTGCTTTGGACACACCGGCCGAGTTCCCCCTGGGCCCGGTGGCTGTGGATTCCTCGGCTGGTGTAGTGACAGGAATTGGCCTTTGGTTCAGCCGGGAGGGGAGCTTTGTAGCGAGCGGCAGCGGGCACGCTCCAAAGATGGCACTTGCGGCTGCAGCAGCAGGAAGTGCACGGCCGGGCCCTTTTTTGCGGCCGCCTGGTGGGGCTGCCGACGTTGAGCCTCCCACGCCGGGCCTCTTCCTGCCGCCCTGAGCGAGCAGCCGGAGCTGCAGCCGTCTGCCTGTTTACAGGCGTCGAACGCACGTTGGGCTCCGAAGCCGCCGCCCCGCTATGCAAATGACTCTGGCTTGCTGTGCATCTTGGACGACGGCCTTCGCCTTGAGTTTGGCCTGCCATGGGGGGGATGGAAGGGGTGTAGCCGGCTCCCAGGCTGCTGGCCTCGGTGGCACCCTCTCGAAGGAACGCCTGGCTTTGGCCCCGGATCCCGCCTCACCCCACCGCCCGAGACTCCGCGATGTAGCGGGCCTGCGCCGGAGGGGCGCCCGTCGAGCCGGCGCGCTCCCAACTCATACTTACCTGGCAGGGGAGATACCATGATCACTAAGGTGGTTCTCCCAGGGTGAGGCTCTTCCATTGCACTCTGGGTGTGCTGACCCCTGCAATTTCCCCAAATGCGGGAAACTCGACTGCATAATTTGTGGTAGTGGGGGACTGCGTTCGCGCTTTCCCCTGATTAGCTCTGGTCAAAGATAGACAGATACACGCTGCTGCTTGGGGGGCTCCACGAGCCAACAGGTGTGCGAGTCTCCTTTTGCTGCCTGCTGCGAGGGACTCTCAAGCAAGCACAGCCTGTTGGTGCCCCCTTGTGGCCCCATCTAGAAGCTGCCAAAGGGAAGCTGCTCGCTTTGCTGCTGGCTTTTGGTATCTGGGATTTGTTGTGAGCCTTTTTTAAAAGAGAGGAGGGGAGGGGAGGGGAGGGGGTTCCTTCCTTGGTCTTTGTTTTTTCGTTTTCCTCTCTCCGTTTAAACCCTTAACTCTTGATTTGGCGTCCTGATATCTTTGCTTGGCTGCTTTGGACACACCGGCCGAGTTCCTCCTGGGCCCGGTGGCTGTGGATTCCTCGGCTGGTGTAGTGACAGGAATTGGCCTTTGGTTCAGCCGGGAGGGGAGCTTTGTAGCGAGCGGCAGCGGGCACGCTCCAAAGATGGCACTTGCGGCTGCAGCAGCAGGAAGTGCACGGCCGGGCCCTTTTTTGCGGCCGCCTGGTGGGGCTGCCGACGTTGAGCCTCCCACGCCGGGCCTCTTCCTGCCGCCCTGAGCGAGCAGCCGGAGCTGCAGCCGTCTGCCTGTTTACAGGCGTCGAACGCACGTTGGGCTCCGAAGCCGCCGTCCCGCTATGCAAATGACTCTGGCTTGCTGTGCATCTTGGACGACGGCCTTCGCCTTGAGTTTGGCCTGCCATGGGGGGGATGGAAGGGGTGTAGCCGGCTCCCAGGCTGCTGGCCTCGGTGGCACCCTCTCGAAGGAACGCCTGGCTTTGGCCCCGGATCCCGCCTCACCCCACCGCCCGAGACTCCGCGATGTAGCGGGCCTGCGCCGGAGGGGCGCCCGTCGAGCCGGCGCGCTCCCAACTCATACTTACCTGGCAGGGGAGATACCATGATCACTAAGGTGGTTCTCCCAGGGTGAGGCTCATCCATTGCACTCCGGGTGTGCTGACCCCTGCGATTTCCCCAAATGTGGGAAACTCGACTGCATAATTTGTGGTAGTGGGGGACTGCGTTCGCGCTTTCCCCTGATTAGCTCTGGTCAAAGATAGACAGATACACGCTGCTGCTTGGGGGGCTCCACGAGCCAACAGGTGTGCGAGTCTCCTTTTGCTGCCTGCTGCGAGGGACTCTCAAGCAAGCACAGCCTGTTGGTGCCCCCTTGTGGCCCCATCTAGAAGCTGCCAAAGGGAAGCTGCTCGCTTTGCTGCTGGCTTTTGGTATCTGGGATTTGTTGTGAGCCTTTTTTAAAAGAGAGGAGGGGAGGGGAGGGGAGGGGGTTCCTTCCTTGGTCTTTGTTTTTTCGTTTTCCTCTCTCCGTTTAAACCCTTAACTCTTGATTTGGCGTCCTGATATCTTTGCTTGGCTGCTTTGGACACACCGGCCGAGTTCCCCCTGGGCCCGGTGGCTGTGGATTCCTCGGCTGGTGTAGTGACAGGAATTGGCCTTTGGTTCAGCCGGGAGGGGAGCTTTGTAGCGAGCGGCAGCGGGCACGCTCCAAAGATGGCACTTGCGGCTGCAGCAGCAGGAAGTGCACGGCCGGGCCCTTTTTTGCGGCCGCCTGGTGGGGCTGCCGACGTTGAGCCTCCCACGCCGGGCCTCTTCCTGCCGCCCTGAGCGAGCAGCCGGAGCTGCAGCCGTCTGCCTGTTTACAGGCGTCGAACGCACGTTGGGCTCCGAAGCCGCCGCCCCGCTATGCAAATGACTCTGGCTTGCTGTGCATCTTGGACGACGGCCTTCGCCTTGAGTTTGGCCTGCCA
This sequence comes from Anomaloglossus baeobatrachus, assembly GCF_048569485.1. Classification (NCBI taxonomy): domain Eukaryota; kingdom Metazoa; phylum Chordata; class Amphibia; order Anura; family Aromobatidae; genus Anomaloglossus; species Anomaloglossus baeobatrachus. Next base: position 106,416 of record NW_027443436.1, on the reverse strand, counting down.
TGGGGGGGATGGAAGGGGTGTAGCCGGCTCCCAGGCTGCTGGCCTCGGTGGCACCCTCTCGAAGGAACGCCTGGCTTTGGCCCCGGATCCCGCCTCACCCCACCGCCCGAGACTCCGCGATGTAGCGGGCCTGCGCCGGAGGGGCGCCCGTCGAGCCGGCGCGCTCCCAACTCATACTTACCTGGCAGGGGAGATACCATGATCACTAAGGTGGTTCTCCCAGGGTGAGGCTCATCCATTGCACTCCGGGTGTGCTGACCCCTGCGATTTCCCCAAATGCGGGAAACTCGACTGCATAATTTGTGGTAGTGGGGGACTGCGTTCGCGCTTTCCCCTGATTAGCTCTGGTCAAAGATAGACAGATACACGCTGCTGCTTGGGGGGCTCCACGAGCCAACAGGTGTGCGAGTCTCCTTTTGCTGCCTGCTGCGAGGGACTCTCAAGCAAGCACAGCCTGTTGGTGCCCCCTTGTGGCCCCATCTAGAAGCTGCCAAAGGGAAGCTGCTCGCTTTGCTGCTGGCTTTCGGTATCTGGGATTTGTTGTGAGCCTTTTTTAAAAGAGAGGAGGGGAGGGGAGGGGGTTCCTTCCTTGGTCTTTGTTTTTTCGTTTTCCTCTCTCCGTTTAAACCCTTAACTCTTGATTTGGCGTCCTGATATCTTTGCTTGGCTGCTTTGGACACACCGGCCGAGTTCCCCCTGGGCCCGGTGGCTGTGGATTCCTCGGCTGGTGTAGTGACAGGAATTGGCCTTTGGTTCAGCCGGGAGGGGAGCTTTGTAGCGAGCGGCAGCGGGCACGCTCCAAAGATGGCACTTGCGGCTGCAGCAGCAGGAAGTGCACGGCCGGGCCCTTTTTTGCGGCCGCCTGGTGGGGCTGCCGACGTTGAGCCTCCCACGCCGGGCCTCTTCCTGCCGCCCTGAGCGAGCAGCCGGAGCTGCAGCCGTCTGCCTGTTTACAGGCGTCGAACGCACGTTGGGCTCCGAAGCCGCCGCCCCGCTATGCAAATGACTCTGGCTTGCTGTGCATCTTGGACGACGGCCTTCGCCTTGAGTTTGGCCTGCCATGGGGGGGATGGAAGGGGTGTAGCCGGCTATCAGGCTGCTGGCCTCGGTGGCACCCTCTCGAAGGAACGCCTGGCTTTGGCCCCGGATCCCGCCTCACCCCACCGCCCGAGACTCCGCGATGTAGCGGGCCTGCGCCGGAGGGGCGCCCGTCGAGCCGGCGCGCTCCCAACTCATACTTACCTGGCAGGGGAGATACCATGATCACTAAGGTGGTTCTCCCAGGGTGAGGCTCATCCATTGCACTCCGGGTGTGCTGACCCCTGCGATTTCCCCAAATGCGGGAAACTCGACTGCATAATTTGTGGTAGTGGGGGACTGCGTTCGCGCTTTCCCCTGATTAGCTCTGGTCAAAGATAGACAGATACACGCTGCTGCTTGGGGGGCTCCACGAGCCAACAGGTGTGCGAGTCTCCTTTTGCTGCCTGCTGCGAGGGACTCTCAAGCAAGCACAGCCTGTTGGTGCCCCCTTGTGGCCCCATCTAGAAGCTGCCAAAGGGAAGCTGCTCGCTTTGCTGCTGGCTTTTGGTATCTGGGATTTGTTGTGAGCCTTTTTTAAAAGAGAGGAGGGGAGGGGAGGGGAGGGGAGGGGGTTCCTTCCTTGGTCTTTGTTTTTTCGTTTTCCTCTCTCCGTTTAAACCCTTAACTCTTGATTTGGCGTCCTGATATCTTTGCTTGGCTGCTTTGGACACACCGGCCGAGTTCCCCCTGGGCCCGGTGGCTGTGGATTCCTCGGCTGGTGTAGTGACAGGAATTGGCCTTTGGTTCAGCCGGGAGGGGAGCTTTGTAGCGAGCGGCAGCGGGCACGCTCCAAAGATGGCACTTGCGGCTGCAGCAGCAGGAAGTGCACGGCCGGGCCCTTTTTTGCGGCCGCCTGGTGGGGCTGCCGACGTTGAGCCTCCCACGCCGGGCCTCTTCCTGCCGCCCTGAGCGAGCAGCCGGAGCTGCAGCCGTCTGCCTGTTTACAGGCGTCGAACGCACGTTGGGCTCCGAAGCCGCCGCCCCGCTATGCAAATGACTCTGGCTTGCTGTGCATCTTGGACGACGGCCTTCGCCTTGAGTTTGGCCTGCCATGGGGGGGATGGAAGGGGTGTAGCCGGCTATCAGGCTGCTGGCCTCGGTGGCACCCTCTCGAAGGAACGCCTGGCTTTGGCCCCGGATCCCGCCTCACCCCACCGCCCGAGACTCCGCGATGTAGCGGGCCTGCGCCGGAGGGGCGCCCGTCGAGCCGGCGCGCTCCCAACTCATACTTACCTGGCAGGGGAGATACCATGATCACTAAGGTGGTTCTCCCAGGGTGAGGCTCATCCATTGCACTCCGGGTGTGCTGACCCCTGCGATTTCCCCAAATGCGGGAAACTCGACTGCATAATTTGTGGTAGTGGGGGACTGCGTTCGCGCTTTCCCCTGATTAGCTCTGGTCAAAGATAGACAGATACACGCTGCTGCTTGGGGGGCTCCACGAGCCAACAGGTGTGCGAGTCTCCTTTTGCTGCCTGCTGCGAGGGACTCTCAAGCAAGCACAGCCTGTTGGTGCCCCCTTGTGGCCCCATCTAGAAGCTGCCAAAGGGAAGCTGCTCGCTTTGCTGCTGGCTTTTGGTATCTGGGATTTGTTGTGAGCCTTTTTTAAAAGAGAGGAGGGGAGGGGAGGGGAGGGGGTTCCTTCCTTGGTCTTTGTTTTTTCGTTTTCCTCTCTCCGTTTAAACCCTTAACTCTTGATTTGGCGTCCTGATATCTTTGCTTGGCTGCTTTGGACACACCGGCCGAGTTCCCCCTGGGCCCGGTGGCTGTGGATTCCTCGGCTGGTGTAGTGACAGGAATTGGCCTTTGGTTCAGCCGGGAGGGGAGCTTTGTAGCGAGCGGCAGCGGGCACGCTCCAAAGATGGCACTTGCGGCTGCAGCAGCAGGAAGTGCACGGCCGGGCCCTTTTTTGCGGCCGCCTGGTGGGGCTGCCGACGTTGAGCCTCCCACGCCGGGCCTCTTCCTGCCGCCCTGAGCGAGCAGCCGGAGCTGCAGCCGTCTGCCTGTTTACAGGCGTCGAACGCACGTTGGGCTCCGAAGCCGCCGCCCCGCTATGCAAATGACTCTGGCTTGCTGTGCATCTTGGACGACGGCCTTCGCCTTGAGTTTGGCCTGCCATGGGGGGGATGGAAGGGGTGTAGCCGGCTATCAGGCTGCTGGCCTCGGTGGCACCCTCTCGAAGGAACGCCTGGCTTTGGCCCCGGATCCCGCCTCACCCCACCGCCCGAGACTCCGCGATGTAGCGGGCCTGCGCCGGAGGGGCGCCCGTCGAGCCGGCGCGCTCCCAACTCATACTTACCTGGCAGGGGAGATACCATGATCACTAAGGTGGTTCTCCCAGGGTGAGGCTCATCCATTGCACTCCGGGTGTGCTGACCCCTGCGATTTCCCCAAATGCGGGAAACTCGACTGCATAATTTGTGGTAGTGGGGGACTGCGTTCGCGCTTTCCCCTGATTAGCTCTGGTCAAAGATAGACAGATACACGCTGCTGCTTGGGGGGCTCCACGAGCCAACAGGTGTGCGAGTCTCCTTTTGCTGCCTGCTGCGAGGGACTCTCAAGCAAGCACAGCCTGTTGGTGCCCCCTTGTGGCCCCATCTAGAAGCTGCCAAAGGGAAGCTGCTCGCTTTGCTGCTGGCTTTTGGTATCTGGGATTTGTTGTGAGCCTTTTTTAAAAGAGAGGAGGGGAGGGGAGGGGGTTCCTTCCTTGGTCTTTGTTTTTTCGTTTTCCTCTCTCCGTTTAAACCCTTAACTCTTGATTTGGCGTCCTGATATCTTTGCTTGGCTGCTTTGGACACACCGGCCGAGTTCCCCCTGGGCCCGGTGGCTGTGGATTCCTCGGCTGGTGTAGTGACAGGAATTGGCCTTTGGTTCAGCCGGGAGGGGAGCTTTGTAGCGAGCGGCAGCGGGCACGCTCCAAAGATGGCACTTGCGGCTGCAGCAGCAGGAAGTGCACGGCCGGGCCCTTTTTTGCGGCCGCCTGGTGGGGCTGCCGACGTTGAGCCTCCCACGCCGGGCCTCTTCCTGCCGCCCTGAGCGAGCAGCCGGAGCTGCAGCCGTCTGCCTGTTTACAGGCGTCGAACGCACGTTGGGCTCCGAAGCCGCCGCCCCGCTATGCAAATGACTCTGGCTTGCTGTGCATCTTGGACGACGGCCTTCGCCTTGAGTTTGGCCTGCCATGGGGGGGATGGAAGGGGTGTAGCCGGCTATCAGGCTGCTGGCCTCGGTGGCACCCTCTCGAAGGAACGCCTGGCTTTGGCCCCGGATCCCGCCTCACCCCACCGCCCGAGACTCCGCGATGTAGCGGGCCTGCGCCGGAGGGGCGCCCGTCGAGCCGGCGCGCTCCCAACTCATACTTACCTGGCAGGGGAGATACCATGATCACTAAGGTGGTTCTCCCAGGGTGAGGCTCATCCATTGCACTCCGGGTGTGCTGACCCCTGCGATTTCCCCAAATGCGGGAAACTCGACTGCATAATTTGTGGTAGTGGGGGACTGCGTTCGCGCTTTCCCCTGATTAGCTCTGGTCAAAGATAGACAGATACACGCTGCTGCTTGGGGGGCTCCACGAGCCAACAGGTGTGCGAGTCTCCTTTTGCTGCCTGCTGCGAGGGACTCTCAAGCAAGCACAGCCTGTTGGTGCCCCCTTGTGGCCCCATCTAGAAGCTGCCAAAGGGAAGCTGCTCGCTTTGCTGCTGGCTTTTGGTATCTGGGATTTGTTGTGAGCCTTTTTTAAAAGAGAGGAGGGGAGGGGAGGGGAGGGGAGGGGGTTCCTTCCTTGGTCTTTGTTTTTTCGTTTTCCTCTCTCCGTTTAAACCCTTAACTCTTGATTTGGCGTCCTGATATCTTTGCTTGGCTGCTTTGGACACACCGGCCGAGTTCCCCCTGGGCCCGGTGGCTGTGGATTCCTCGGCTGGTGTAGTGACAGGAATTGGCCTTTGGTTCAGCCGGGAGGGGAGCTTTGTAGCGAGCGGCAGCGGGCACGCTCCAAAGATGGCACTTGCGGCTGCAGCAGCAGGAAGTGCACGGCCGGGCCCTTTTTTGCGGCCGCCTGGTGGGGCTGCCGACGTTGAGCCTCCCACGCCGGGCCTCTTCCTGCCGCCCTGAGCGAGCAGCCGGAGCTGCAGCCGTCTGCCTGTTTACAGGCGTCGAACGCACGTTGGGCTCCGAAGCCGCCGCCCCGCTATGCAAATGACTCTGGCTTGCTGTGCATCTTGGACGACGGCCTTCGCCTTGAGTTTGGCCTGCCATGGGGGGGATGGAAGGGGTGTAGCCGGCTCCCAGGCTGCTGGCCTCGGTGGCACCCTCTCGAAGGAACGCCTGGCTTTGGCCCCGGATCCCGCCTCACCCCACCGCCCGAGACTCCGCGATGTAGCGGGCCTGCGCCGGAGGGGCGCCCGTCGAGCCGGCGCGCTCCCAACTCATACTTACCTGGCAGGGGAGATACCATGATCACTAAGGTGGTTCTCCCAGGGTGAGGCTCATCCATTGCACTCCGGGTGTGCTGACCCCTGCGATTTCCCCAAATGCGGGAAACTCGACTGCATAATTTGTGGTAGTGGGGGACTGCGTTCGCGCTTTCCCCTGATTAGCTCTGGTCAAAGATAGACAGATACACGCTGCTGCTTGGGGGGCTCCACGAGCCAACAGGTGTGCGAGTCTCCTTTTGCTGCCTGCTGCGAGGGACTCTCAAGCAAGCACAGCCTGTTGGTGCCCCCTTGTGGCCCCATCTAGAAGCTGCCAAAGGGAAGCTGCTCGCTTTGCTGCTGGCTTTTGGTATCTGGGATTTGTTGTGAGCCTTTTTTAAAAGAGAGGAGGGGAGGGGAGGGGGTTCCTTCCTTGGTCTTTGTTTTTTCGTTTTCCTCTCTCCGTTTAAACCCTTAACTCTTGATTTGGCGTCCTGATATCTTTGCTTGGCTGCTTTGGACACACCGGCCGAGTTCCCCCTGGGCCCGGTGGCTGTGGATTCCTCGGCTGGTGTAGTGACAGGAATTGGCCTTTGGTTCAGCCGGGAGGGGAGCTTTGTAGCGAGCGGCAGCGGGCACGCTCCAAAGATGGCACTTGCGGCTGCAGCAGCAGGAAGTGCACGGCCGGGCCCTTTTTTGCGGCCGCCTGGTGGGGCTGCCGACGTTGAGCCTCCCACGCCGGGCCTCTTCCTGCCGCCCTGAGCGAGCAGCCGGAGCTGCAGCCGTCTGCCTGTTTACAGGCGTCGAACGCACGTTGGGCTCCGAAGCCGCCGTCCCGCTATGCAAATGACTCTGGCTTGCTGTGCATCTTGGACGACGGCCTTCGCCTTGAGTTTGGCCTGCCATGGGGGGGATGGAAGGGGTGTAGCCGGCTCCCAGGCTGCTGGCCTCGGTGGCACCCTCTCGAAGGAACGCCTGGCTTTGGCCCCGGATCCCGCCTCACCCCACCGCCCGAGACTCCGCGATGTAGCGGGCCTGCGCCGGAGGGGCGCCCGTCGAGCCGGCGCGCTCCCAACTCATACTTACCTGGCAGGGGAGATACCATGATCACTAAGGTGGTTCTCCCAGGGTGAGGCTCATCCATTGCACTCCGGGTGTGCTGACCCCTGCGATTTCCCCAAATGTGGGAAACTCGACTGCATAATTTGTGGTAGTGGGGGACTGCGTTCGCGCTTTCCCCTGATTAGCTCTGGTCAAAGATAGACAGATACACGCTGCTGCTTGGGGGGCTCCACGAGCCAACAGGTGTGCGAGTCTCCTTTTGCTGCCTGCTGCGAGGGACTCTCAAGCAAGCACAGCCTGTTGGTGCCCCCTTGTGGCCCCATCTAGAAGCTGCCAAAGGGAAGCTGCTCGCTTTGCTGCTGGCTTTTGGTATCTGGGATTTGTTGTGAGCCTTTTTTAAAAGAGAGGAGGGGAGGGGAGGGGAGGGGGTTCCTTCCTTGGTCTTTGTTTTTTCGTTTTCCTCTCTCCGTTTAAACCCTTAACTCTTGATTTGGCGTCCTGATATCTTTGCTTGGCTGCTTTGGACACACCGGCCGAGTTCCCCCTGGGCCCGGTGGCTGTGGATTCCTCGGCTGGTGTAGTGACAGGAATTGGCCTTTGGTTCAGCCGGGAGGGGAGCTTTGTAGCGAGCGGCAGCGGGCACGCTCCAAAGATGGCACTTGCGGCTGCAGCAGCAGGAAGTGCACGGCCGGGCCCTTTTTTGCGGCCGCCTGGTGGGGCTGCCGACGTTGAGCCTCCCACGCCGGGCCTCTTCCTGCCGCCCTGAGCGAGCAGCCGGAGCTGCAGCCGTCTGCCTGTTTACAGGCGTCGAATGCACGTTGGGCTCCGAAGCCGCCGCCCCGCTATGCAAATGACTCTGGCTTGCTGTGCATCTTGGACGACGGCCTTCGCCTTGAGTTTGGCCTGCCATGGGGGGGATGGAAGGGGTGTAGCCGGCTATCAGGCTGCTGGCCTCGGTGGCACCCTCTCGAAGGAACGCCTGGCTTTGGCCCCGGATCCCGCCTCACCCCACCGCCCGAGACTCCGCGATGTAGCGGGCCTGCGCCGGAGGGGCGCCCGTCGAGCCGGCGCGCTCCCAACTCATACTTACCTGGCAGGGGAGATACCATGATCACTAAGGTGGTTCTCCCAGGGTGAGGCTCATCCATTGCACTCCGGGTGTGCTGACCCCTGCGATTTCCCCAAATGCGGGAAACTCGACTGCATAATTTGTGGTAGTGGGGGACTGCGTTCGCGCTTTCCCCTGATTAGCTCTGGTCAAAGATAGACAGATACACGCTGCTGCTTGGGGGGCTCCACGAGCCAACAGGTGTGCGAGTCTCCTTTTGCTGCCTGCTGCGAGGGACTCTCAAGCAAGCACAGCCTGTTGGTGCCCCCTTGTGGCCCCATCTAGAAGCTGCCAAAGGGAAGCTGCTCGCTTTGCTGCTGGCTTTTGGTATCTGGGATTTGTTGTGAGCCTTTTTTAAAAGAGAGGAGGGGAGGGGGTTCCTTCCTTGGTCTTTGTTTTTTCGTTTTCCTCTCTCCGTTTAAACCCTTAACTCTTGATTTGGCGTCCTGATATCTTTGCTTGGCTGCTTTGGACACACCGGCCGAGTTCCCCCTGGGCCCGGTGGCTGTAGATTCCTCGGCTGGTGTAGTGACAGGAATTGGCCTTTGGTTCAGCCGGGAGGGGAGCTTTGTAGCGAGCGGCAGCGGGCACGCTCCAAAGATGGCACTTGCGGCTGCAGCAGCAGGAAGTGCACGGCCGGGCCCTTTTTTGCGGCCGCCTGGTGGGGCTGCCGACGTTGAGCCTCCCACGCCGGGCCTCTTCCTGCCGCCCTGAGCGAGCAGCCGGAGCTGCAGCCGTCTGCCTGTTTACAGGCGTCGAACGCACGTTGGGCTCCGAAGCCGCCGCCCCGCTATGCAAATGACTCTGGCTTGCTGTGCATCTTGGACGACGGCCTTCGCCTTGAGTTTGGCCTGCCATGGGGGGGATGGAAGGGGTGTAGCCGGCTCCCAGGCTGCTGGCCTCGGTGGCACCCTCTCGAAGGAACGCCTGGCTTTGGCCCCGGATCCCGCCTCACCCCACCGCCCGAGACTCCGCGATGTAGCGGGCCTGCGCCGGAGGGGCGCCCGTCGAGCCGGCGCGCTCCCAACTCATACTTACCTGGCAGGGGAGATACCATGATCACTAAGGTGGTTCTCCCAGGGTGAAGCTCATCCATTGCACTCCGGGTGTGCTGACCCCTGCGATTTCCCCAAATGCGGGAAACTTGACTGCATAATTTGTGGTAGTGGGGGACTGCGTTCGCGCTTTCCCCTGATTAGCTCTGGTCAAAGGTAGACAGATACACGCTGCTGCTTGGGGGGCTCCACGAGCCAACAGGTGTGCGAGTCTCCTTTTGCTGCCTGCTGCGAGGGACTCTCAAGCAAGCACAGCCTGTTGGTGCCCCCTTGTGGCCCCATCTAGAAGCTGCCAAAGGGAAGCTGCTCGCTTTGCTGCTGGCTTTTGGTATCTGGGATTTGTTGTGAGCCTTTTTTAAAAGAGAGGAGGGGAGGGGAGGGGGTTCCTTCCTTGGTCTTTGTTTTTTCGTTTTCCTCTCTCCGTTTAAACCCTTAACTCTTGATTTGGCGTCCTGATATCTTTGCTTGGCTGCTTTGGACACACCGGCCGAGTTCCCCCTGGGCCCGGTGGCTGTGGATTCCTCGGCTGGTGTAGTGACAGGAATTGGCCTTTGGTTCAGCCGGGAGGGGAGCTTTGTAGCGAGCGGCAGCGGGCACGCTCCAAAGATGGCACTTGCGGCTGCAGCAGCAGGAAGTGCACGGCCGGGCCCTTTTTTGCGGCCGCCTGGTGGGGCTGCCGACGTTGAGCCTCCCACGCCGGGCCTCTTCCTGCCGCCCTGAGCGAGCAGCCGGAGCTGCAGCCGTCTGCCTGTTTACAGGCGTCGAACGCACGTTGGGCTCCGAAGCCGCCGCCCCGCTATGCAAATGACTCTGGCTTGCTGTGCATCTTGGACGACGGCCTTCGCCTTGAGTTTGGCCTGCCATGGGGGGGATGGAAGGGGTGTAGCCGGCTCCCAGGCTGCTGGCCTCGGTGGCACCCTCTCGAAGGAACGCCTGGCTTTGGCCCCGGATCCCGCCTCACCCCACCGCCCGAGACTCCGCGATGTAGCGGGCCTGCGCCGGAGGGGCGCCCGTCGAGCCGGCGCGCTCCCAACTCATACTTACCTGGCAGGGGAGATACCATGATCACTAAGGTGGTTCTCCCAGGGTGAGGCTCATCCATTGCACTCCGGGTGTGCTGACCCCTGCGATTTCCCCAAATGCGGGAAACTCGACTGCATAATTTGTGGTAGTGGGGGACTGCGTTCGCGCTTTCCCCTGATTAGCTCTGGTCAAAGATAGACAGATACACGCTGCTGCTTGGGGGGCTCCACGAGCCAACAGGTGTGCGAGTCTCCTTTTGCTGCCTGCTGCGAGGGACTCTCAAGCAAGCACAGCCTGTTGGTGCCCCCTTGTAGCCCCATCTAGAAGCTGCCAAAGGGAAGCTGCTCGCTTTGCTGCTGGCTTTTGGTATCTGGGATTTGTTGTGAGCCTTTTTTAAAAGAGAGGAGGGGAGGGGAGAGGAGGGGAGGGGAGGGGAGGGGGTTCCTTCCTTGGTCTTTGTTTTTTCGTTTTCCTCTCTCCGTTTAAACCCTTAACTCTTGATTTGGCGTCCTGATATCTTTGCTTGGCTGCTTTGGACACACCGGCCGAGTTCCCCCTGGGCCCGGTGGCTGTGGATTCCTCGGCTGGTGTAGTGACAGGAATTGGCCTTTGGTTCAGCCGGGAGGGGAGCTTTGTAGCGAGCGGCAGCGGGCACGCTCCAAAGATGGCACTTGCGGCTGCAGCAGCAGGAAGTGCACGGCCGGGCCCTTTTTTGCGGCCGCCTGGTGGGGCTGCCGACGTTGAGCCTCCCACGCCGGGCCTCTTCCTGCCGCCCTGAGCGAGCAGCCGGAGCTGCAGCCGTCTGCCTGTTTACAGGCGTCGAACGCACGTTGGGCTCCGAAGCCGCCGCCCCGCTATGCAAATGACTCTGGCTTGCTGTGCATCTTGGACGACGGCCTTCGCCTTGAGTTTGGCCTGCCATGGGGGGGATGGAAGGGGTGTAGCCGGCTCCCAGGCTGCTGGCCTCGGTGGCACCCTCTCGAAGGAACGCCTGGCTTTGGCCCCGGATCCCGCCTCACCCCACCGCCCGAGACTCCGCGATGTAGCGGGCCTGCGCCGGAGGGGCGCCCGTCGAGCCGGCGCGCTCCCAACTCATACTTACCTGGCAGGGGAGATACCATGATCACTAAGGTGGTTCTCCCAGGGTGAGGCTCATCCATTGCACTCCGGGTGTGCTGACTCCTGCGATTTCCCCAAATGCGGGAAACTCGACTGCATAATTTGTGGTAGTGGGGGACTGCGTTCGCGCTTTCCCCTGATTAGCTCTGGTCAAAGTTAGACAGATACACGCTGCTGCTTGGGGGGCTCCACGAGCCAACAGGTGTGCGAGTCTCCTTTTGCTGCCTGCTGCGAGGGACTCTCAAGCAAGCACAGCCTGTTGGTGCCCCCTTGTGGCCCCATCTAGAAGCTGCCAAAGGGAAGCTGCTCGCTTTGCTGCTGGCTTTTGGTATCTGGGATTTGTTGTGAGCCTTTTTTAAAAGAGAGGAGGGGAGGGGAGGGGGTTCCTTCCTTGGTCTTTGTTTTTTCGTTTTCCTCTCTCCGTTTAAACCCTTAACTCTTGATTTGGCGTCCTGATATCTTTGCTTGGCTGCTTTGGACACACCGGCCGAGTTCCCCCTGGGCCCGGTGGCTGTGGATTCCTCGGCTGGTGTAGTGACAGGAATTGGCCTTTGGTTCAGCCGGGAGGGGAGCTTTGTAGCGAGCGGCAGCGGGCACGCTCCAAAGATGGCACTTGCGGCTGCAGCAGCAGGAAGTGCACGGCCGGGCCCTTTTTTGCGGCCGCCTGGTGGGGCTGCCGACGTTGAGCCTCCCACGCCGGGCCTCTTCCTGCCGCCCTGAGCGAGCAGCCGGAGCTGCAGCCGTCTGCCTGTTTACAGGCGTCGAACGCACGTTGGGCTCCGAAGCCGCCGCCCCCGCTATGCAAATGACTCTGGCTTGCTGTGCATCTTGGACGACGGCCTTCACCTTGAGTTTGGCCTGCCATGGGGGGGATGGAAGGGGTGTAGCCGGCTCCCAGGCTGCTGGCCTCGGTGGCACCCTCTCGAAGGAACGCCTGGCTTTGGCCCCGGATCCCGCCTCACCCCACCGCCCGAGACTCCGCGATGTAGCGGGCCTGCGCCGGAGGGGCGCCCGTCGAGCCGGCGCGCTCCCAACTCATACTTACCTGGCAGGGGAGATACCATGATCACGAAGGTGGTTCTCCCAGGGTGAGGCTCATCCATTGCACTCCGGGTGTGCTGACCCCTGCGATTTCCCCAAATGCGGGAAACTCGACTGCATAATTTGTGGTAGTGGGGGACTGCGTTCGCGCTTTCCCCTGATTAGCTCTGGTCAAAGATAGACAGATACACGCTGCTGCTTGGGGGGCTCCACGAGCCAACAGGTGTGCGAGTCTCCTTTTGCTGCCTGCTGCGAGGGACTCTCAAGCAAGCACAGCCTGTTGGTGCCCCCTTGTGGCCCCATCTAGAAGCTGCCAAAGGGAAGCTGCTCGCTTTGCTGCTGGCTTTTGGTATCTGGCATTTGTTGTGAGCCTTTTTTAAAAGAGAGGAGGGGAGGGGAGGGGAGGGGAGGGGAGGGGGTTCCTTCCTTGGTCTTTGTTTTTTCGTTTTCCTCTCTCCGTTTAAACCCTTAACTCTTGATTTGGCGTCCTGATATCTTTGCTTGGCTGCTTTGGACACACCGGCCGAGTTCCCCCTGGGCCCGGTGGCTGTGGATTCCTCGGCTGGTGTAGTGACAGGAATTGGCCTTTGGTTCAGCCGGGAGGGGAGCTTTGTAGCGAGCGGCAGCGGACACGCTCCAAAGATGGCACTTGCGGCTGCAGCAGCAGGAAGTGCACGGCCGGGCCCTTTTTTGCGGCCGCCTGGTGGGGCTGCCGACGTTGAGCCTCCCACGCCGGGCCTCTTCCTGCCGCCCTGAGCGAGCAGCCGGAGCTGCAGCCGTCTGCCTGTTTACAGGCGTCGAACGCACGTTGGGCTCCGAAGCCGCCGCCCCGCTATGCAAATGACTCTGGCTTGCTGTGCATCTTGGACGACGGCCTTCGCCTTGAGTTTGGCCTGCCATGGGGGGGATGGAAGGGGTGTAGCCGGCTCCCAGGCTGCTGGCCTCGGTGGCACCCTCTCGAAGGAACGCCTGGCTTTGGCCCCGGATCCCGCCTCACCCCACCGCCCGAGACTCCGCGATGTAGCGGGCCTGCGCCGGAGGGGCGCCCGTCGAGCCGGCGCGCTCCCAACTCATACTTACCTGGCAGGGGAGATACCATGATCACTAAGGTGGTTCTCCCAGGGTGAGGCTCATCCATTGCACTCCGGGTGTGCTGACCCCTGCGATTTCCCCAAATGCGGGAAACTCGACTGCATAATTTGTGGTAGTGGGGGACTGCGTTCGCGCTTTCCCCTGATTAGCTCTGGTCAAAGATAGACAGATACACGCTGCTGCTTGGGGGGCTCCACGAGCCAACAGGTGTGCGAGTCTCCTTTTGCTGCCTGCTGCGAGGGACTCTCAAGCAAGCACAGCCTGTTGGTGCCCCCTTGTGGCCCCATCTAGAAGCTGCCAAAGGGAAGCTGCTCGCTTTGCTGCTGGCTTTTGGTATCTGGGATTTGTTGTGAGCCTTTTTTAAAAGAGAGGAGGGGAGCGGAGGGGAGGGGGTTCCTTCCTTGGTCTTTGTTTTTTCGTTTTCCTCTCTCCGTTTAAACCCTTAACTCTTGATTTGGCGTCCTGATATCTTTGCTTGGCTGCTTTGGACACACCGGCCGAGTTCCCCCTGGGCCCGGTGGCTGTGGATTCCTCGGCTGGTGTAGTGACAGGAATTGGCCTTTGGTTCAGCCGGGAGGGGAGCTTTGTAGCGAGCGGCAGCGGGCACGCTCCAAAGATGGCACTTGCGGCTGCAGCAGCAGGAAGTGCACGGCCGGGCCCTTTTTTGTGGCCGCCTGGTGGGGCTGCCGACGTTGAGCCTCCCACGCCGGGCCTCTTCCTGCCGCCCTGAGCGAGCAGCCGGAGCTGCAGCCGTCTGCCTGTTTACAGGCGTCGAACGCACGTTGGGCTCCGAAGCCGCCGCCCCGCTATGCAAATGACTCTGGCTTGCTGTGCATCTTGGACGACGGCCTTCGCCTTGAGTTTGGCCTGCCATGGGGGGGATGGAAGGGGTGTAGCCGGCTCCCAGGCTGCTGGCCTCGGTGGCACCCTCTCGAAGAAACGCCTGGCTTTGGCCCCGGATCCCGCCTCACCCCACCGCCCGAGACTCCGCGATGTAGCGGGCCTGCGCCGGAGGGGCGCCCGTCGAGCCGGCGCGCTCCCAACTCATACTTACCTGGCAGGGGAGATACCATGATCACTAAGGTGGTTCTCCCAGGGTGAGGCTCATCCATTGCACTCCGGGTGTGCTGACCCCTGCGATTTCCCCAAATGCGGGAAACTCGACTGCATAATTTGTGGTAGTGGGGGACTGCGTTCGCGCTTTCCCCTGATTAGCTCTGGTCAAAGATAGACAGATACACGCTGCTGCTTGGGGGGCTCCACGAGCCAACAGGTGTGCGAGTCTCCTTTTGCTGCCTGCTGCGAGGGACTCTCAAGCAAGCACAGCCTGTTGGTGCCCCCTTGTGGCCCCATCTAGAAGCTGCCAAAGGGAAGCTGCTCGCTTTGCTGCTGGCTTTTGGTATCTGGGATTTGTTGTGAGCCTTTTTTAAAAGAGAGGAGGGGAGGGGAGGGGAGGGGGTTCCTTCCTTGGTCTTTGTTTTTTCGTTTTCCTCTCTCCGTTTAAACCCTTAACTCTTGATTTGGCGTCCTGATATCTTTGCTTGGCTGCTTTGGACACACCGGCCGAGTTCCCCCTGGGCCCGGTGGCTGTGGATTCCTCGGCTGGTGTAGTGACAGGAATTGGCCTTTGGTTCAGCCGGGAGGGGAGCTTTGTAGCGAGCGGCAGCGGGCACGCTCCAAAGATGGCACTTGCGGCTGCAGCAGCAGGAAGTGCACGGCCGGGCCCTTTTTTGCGGCCGCCTGGTGGGGCTGCCGACGTTGAGCCTCCCACGCCGGGCCTCTTCCTGCCGCCCTGAGCGAGCAGCCGGAGCTGCAGCCGTCTGCCTGTTTACAGGCGTCGAACGCACGTTGGGCTCCGAAGCCGCCGCCCCGCTATGCAAATGACTCTGGCTTGCTGTGCATCTTGGACGACGGCCTTCGCCTTGAGTTTGGCCTGCCATGGGGGGGATGGAAGGGGTGTAGCCGGCTCCCAGGCTGCTGGCCTCGGTGGCACCCTCTCGAAGGAACGCCTGGCTTTGGCCCCGGATCCCGCCTCACCCCACCGCCCGAGACTCCGCGATGTAGCGGGCCTGCGCCGGAGGGGCGCCCGTCGAGCCGGCGCGCTCCCAACTCATACTTACCTGGCAGGGGAGATACCATGATCACTAAGGTGATTCTCCCAGGGTGAGGCTCATCCATTGCACTCCGGGTGTGCTGACCCCTGCGATTTCCCCAAATGCGGGAAACTCGACTGCATAATTTGTGGTAGTGGGGGACTGCGTTCGCGCTTTCCCCTGATTAGCTCTGGTCAAAGATAGACAGATACACGCTGCTGCTTGGGGGGCTCCACGAGCCAACAGGTGTGCGAGTCTCCTTTTGCTGCCTGCTGCGAGGGACTCTCAAGCAAGCACAGCCTGTTGGTGCCCCCTTGTGGCCCCATCTAGAAGCTGCCAAAGGGAAGCTGCTCGCTTTGCTGCTGGCTTTTGGTATCTGGGATTTGTTGTGAGCCTTTTTTAAAAGAGAGGAGGGGAGGGGAGGGGAGGGGGTTCCTTCCTTGGTCTTTGTTTTTTCGTTTTCCTCTCTCCGTTTAAACCCTTAACTCTTGATTTGGCGTCCTGATATCTTTGCTTGGCTGCTTTGGACACACCGGCCGAGTTCCCCCTGGGCCCGGTGGCTGTGGATTCCTCGGCTGGTGTAGTGACAGGAATTGGCCTTTGGTTCAGCCGGGAGGGGAGCTTTGTAGCGAGCGGCAGCGGGCACGCTCCAAAGATGGCACTTGCGGCTGCAGCAGCAGGAAGTGCACGGCCGGGCCCTTTTTTGCGGCCGCCTGGTGGGGCTGCCGACGTTGAGCCTCCCACGCCGGGCCTCTTCCTGCCGCCCTGAGCGAGCAGCCGGAGCTGCAGCCCTCTGCCTGTTTACAGGCGTCGAACGCACGTTGGGCTCCGAAGCCGCCGCCCCGCTATGCAAATGACTCTGGCTTGCTGTGCATCTTGGACGACGGCCTTCGCCTTGAGTTTGGCCTGCCATGGGGGGGATGGAAGGGGTGTAGCCGGCTCCCAGGCTGCTGGCCTCGGTGGCACCCTCTCGAAGGAACGCCTGGCTTTGGCCCCGGATCCCGCCTCACCCCACCGCCCGAGACTCCGCGATGTAGCGGGCCTGCGCCGGAGGGGCGCCCGTCGAGCCGGCGCGCTCCCAACTCATACTTACCTGGCAGGGGAGATACCATGATCACTAAGGTGGTTCTCCCAGGGTGAGGCTCATCCATTGCACTCCGGGTGTGCTGACCCCTGCGATTTCCCCAAATGCGGGAAACTCGACTGCATAATTTGTGGTAGTGGGGGACTGCGTTCGCGCTTTCCCCTGATTAGCTCTGGTCAAAGATAGACAGATACACGCTGCTGCTTGGGGGGCTCCACGAGCCAACAGGTGTGCGAGTCTCCTTTTGCTGCCTGCTGCGAGGGACTCTCAAGCAAGCACAGCCTGTTGGTGCCCCCTTGTGGCCCCATCTAGAAGCTGCCAAAGGGAAGCTGCTCGCTTTGCTGCTGGCTTTTGGTATCTGGGATTTGTTGTGAGCCTTTTTTAAAAGAGAGGAGGGGAGGGGGTTCCTTCCTTGGTCTTTGTTTTTTCGTTTTCCTCTCTCCGTTTAAACCCTTAACTCTTGATTTGGCGTCCTGATATCTTTGCTTGGCTGCTTTGGACACACCGGCCGAGTTCCCCCTGGGCCCGGTGGCTGTGGATTCCTCGGCTGGTGTAGTGACAGGAATTGGCCTTTGGTTCAGCCGGGAGGGGAGCTTTGTAGCGAGCGGCAGCGGGCACGCTCCAAAGATGGCACTTGCGGCTGCAGCAGCAGGAAGTGCACGGCCGGGCCCTTTTTTGCGGCCGCCTGGTGGGGCTGCCGACGTTGAGCCTCCCACGCCGGGCCTCTTCCTGCCGCCCTGAGCGAGCAGCCGGAGCTGCAGCCGTCTGCCTGTTTACAGGCGTCGAACGCACGTTGGGCTCCGAAGCCGCCGCCCCGCTATGCAAATGACTCTGGCTTGCTGTGCATCTTGGACGACGGCCTTCGCCTTGAGTTTGGCCTGCCATGGGGGGGATGGAAGGGGTGTAGCCGGCTCCCAGGCTGCTGGCCTCGGTGGCACCCTCTCGAAGGAACGCCTGGCTTTGGCCCCGGATCCCGCCTCACCCCACCGCCCGAGACTCCGCGATGTAGCGGGCCTGCGCCGGAGGGGCGCCCGTCGAGCCGGCGCGCTCCCAACTCATACTTACCTGGCAGGGGAGATACCATGATCACTAAGGTGGTTCTCCCAGGGTGAGGCTCATCCATTGCACTCCGGGTGTGCTGACCCCTGCGATTTCCCCAAATGCGGGAAACTCGACTGCATAATTTGTGGTAGTGGGGGACTGCGTTCGCGCTTTCCCCTGATTAGCTCTGGTCAAAGATAGACAGATACACGCTGCTGCTTGGGGGGCTCCACGAGCCAACAGGTGTGCGAGTCTCCTTTTGCTGCCTGCTGCGAGGGACTCTCAAGCAAGCACAGCCTGTTGGTGCCCCCTTGTGGCCCCATCTAGAAGCTGCCAAAGGGAAGCTGCTCGCTTTGCTGCTGGCTTTTGGTATCTGGGATTTGTTGTGAGCCTTTTTTAAAAGAGAGGAGGGGAGGGGAGGGGGTTCCTTCCTTGGTCTTTGTTTTTTCGTTTTCCTCTCTCCGTTTAAACCCTTAACTCTTGATTTGGCGTCCTGATATCTTTGCTTGGCTGCTTTGGACACACCGGCCGAGTTCCCCCTGGGCCCGGTGGCTGTGGATTCCTCGGCTGGTGTAGTGACAGGAATTGGCCTTTGGTTCAGCCGGGAGGGGAGCTTTGTAGCGAGCGGCAGCGGGCACGCTCCAAAGATGGCACTTGCGGCTGCAGCAGCAGGAAGTGCACGGCCGGGCCCTTTTTTGCGGCCGCCTGGTGGGGCTGCCGACGTTGAGCCTCCCACGCCGGGCCTCTTCCTGCCGCCCTGAGCGAGCAGCCGGAGCTGCAGCCGTCTGCCTGTTTACAGGCGTCGAACGCACGTTGGGCTCCGAAGCCGCCGCCCCGCTATGCAAATGACTCTGGCTTGCTGTGCATCTTGGACGACGGCCTTCGCCTTGAGTTTGGCCTGCCATGGGGGGGATGGAAGGGGTGTAGCCGGCTCCCAGGCTGCTGGCCTCGGTGGCACCCTCTCGAAGGAACGCCTGGCTTTGGCCCCGGATCCCGCCTCACCCCACCGCCCGAGACTCCGCGATGTAGCGGGCCTGCGCCGGAGGGGCGCCCGTCGAGCCGGCGCGCTCCCAACTCATACTTACCTGGCAGGGGAGATACCATGATCACTAAGGTGGTTCTCCCAGGGTGAGGCTCATCCATTGCACTCCGGGTGTGCTGACGCCTGCGATTTCCCCAAATGCGGGAAACTCGACTGCATAATTTGTGGTAGTGGGGGACTGCGTTCGCGCTTTCCCCTGATTAGCTCTGGTCAAAGATAGACAGATACACGCTGCTGCTTGGGGGGCTCCACGAGCCAACAGGTGTGCGAGTCTCCTTTTGCTGCCTGTTGCGAGGGACTCTCAAGCAAGCACAGCCTGTTGGTGCCCCCTTGTGGCCCCATCTAGAAGCTGCCAAAGGGAAGCTGCTCGCTTTGCTGCTGGCTTTTGGTATCTGGGATTTGTTGTGAGCCTTTTTTAAAAGAGAGGAGGGGAGGGGAGGGGAGGGGAGGGGAGGGGGTTCCTTCCTTGGTCTTTGTTTTTTCGTTTTCCTCTCTCCGTTTAAACCCTTAACTCTTGATTTGGCGTCCTGATATCTTTGCTTGGCTGCTTTGGACACACCGGCCGAGTTCCCCCTGGGCCCGGTGGCTGTGGATTCCTCCCTCGGCTGGTGTAGTGACAGGAATTGGCCTTTGGTTCAGCCGGGAGGGGAGCTTTGTAGCGAGCGGCAGCGGGCACGCTCCAAAGATGGCACTTGCGGCTGCAGCAGCAGGAAGTGCACGGCCGGGCCCTTTTTTGCGGCCGCCTGGTGGGGCTGCCGACGTTGAGCCTCCCACGCCGGGCCTCTTCCTGCCGCCCTGAGCGAGCAGCCGGAGCTGCAGCCGTCTGCCTGTTTACAGGCGTCGAACGCACGTTGGGCTCCGAAGCCGCCGCCCCGCTATGCAAATGACTCTGGCTTGCTGTGCATCTTGGACGACGGCCTTCGCCTTGAGTTTGGCCTGCCATGGGGGGGATGGAAGGGGTGTAGCCGGCTCCCAGGCTGCTGGCCTCGGTGGCACCCTCTCGAAGGAACGCCTGGCTTTGGCCCCGGATCCCGCCTCACCCCACCGCCCGAGACTCCGCGATGTAGCGGGCCTGCGCCGGAGGGGCGCCCGTCGAGCCGGCGCGCTCCCAACTCATACTTACCTGGCAGGGGAGATACCATGATCACTAAGGTGGTTCTCCCAGGGTGAGGCTCATCCATTGCACTCCGGGTGTGCTGACCCCTGCGATTTCCCCAAATGCGGGAAACTCGACTGCATAATTTGTGGTAGTGGGGGACTGCGTTCGCGCTTTCCCCTGATTAGCTCTGGTCAAAGATAGACAGATACACGCTGCTGCTTGGGGGGCTCCACGAGCCAACAGGTGTGCGAGTCTCCTTTTGCTGCCTGCTGCGAGGGACTCTCAAGCAAGCACAGCCTGTTGGTGCCCCCTTGTGGCCCCATCTAGAAGCTGCCAAAGGGAAGCTGCTCGCTTTGCTGCTGGCTTTTGGTATCTGGGATTTGTTGTGAGCCTTTTTTAAAAGAGAGGAGGGGAGGGGAGGGGGTTCCTTCCTTGGTCTTTGTTTTTTCGTTTTCCTCTCTCCGTTTAAACCCTTAACTCTTGATTTGGCGTCCTGATATCTTTGCTTGGCTGCTTTGGACACACCGGCCGAGTTCCCCCTGGGCCCGGTGGCTGTGGATTCCTCCCTCGGCTGGTGTAGTGACAGGAATTGGCCTTTGGTTCAGCCGGGAGGGGAGCTTTGTAGCGAGCGGCAGCGGGCACGCTCCAAAGATGGCACTTGCGGCTGCAGCAGCAGGAAGTGCACGGCCGGGCCCTTTTTTGCGGCCGCCTGGTGGGGCTGCCGACGTTGAGCCTCCCACGCCGGGCCTCTTCCTGCCGCCCTGAGCGAGCAGCCGGAGCTGCAGCCGTCTGCCTGTTTACAGGCGTCGAACGCACGTTGGGCTCCGAAGCCGCCGCCCCGCTATGCAAATGACTCTGGCTTGCTGTGCATCTTGGACGACGGCCTTCGCCTTGAGTTTGGCCTGCCATGGGGGGGATGGAAGGGGTGTAGCCGGCTCCCAGGCTGCTGGCCTCGGTGGCACCCTCTCGAAGGAACGCCTGGCTTTGGCCCCGGATCCCGCCTCACCCCACCGCCCGAGACTCCGCGATGTAGCGGGCCTGCGCCGGAGGGGCGCCCGTCGAGCCGGCGCTCCCCCAACTCATACTTACCTGGCAGGGGAGATAACATGATCACTAAGGTGGTTCTCCCAGGGTGAGGCTCATCCATTGCACTCCGGGTGTGCTGACCCCTGCGATTTCCCCAAATGCGGGAAACTCGACTGCATAATTTGTGGTAGTGGGGGACTGCGTTCGCGCTTTCCCCTGATTAGCTCTGGTCAAAGATAGACAGATACACGCTGCTGCTTGGGGGGCTCCACGAGCCAACAGGTGTGCGAGTCTCCTTTTGCTGCCTGCTGCGAGGGACTCTCAAGCAAGCACAGCCTGTTGGTGCCCCCTTGTGGCCCCATCTAGAAGCTGCCAAAGGGAAGCTGCTCGCTTTGCTGCTGGCTTTTGGTATCTGGGATTTGTTGTGAGCCTTTTTTAAAAGAGAGGAGGGGAGGGGAGGGGGTTCCTTCCTTGGTCTTTGTTTTTTCGTTTTCCTCTCTCCGTTTAAACCCTTAACTCTTGATTTGGCGTCCTGATATCTTTGCTTGGCTGCTTTGGACACACCGGCCGAGTTCCCCCTGGGCCCGGTGGCTGTGGATTCCTCGGCTGGTGTAGTGACAGGAATTGGCCTTTGGTTCAGCCGGGAGGGGAGCTTTGTAGCGAGCGGCAGCGGGCACGCTCCAAAGATGGCACTTGCGGCTGCAGCAGCAGGAAGTGCACGGCCGGGCCCTTTTTTGCGGCCGCCTGGTGGGGCTGCCGACGTTGAGCCTCCCACGCCGGGCCTCTTCCTGCCGCCCTGAGCGAGCAGCCGGAGCTGCAGCCGTCTGCCTGTTTACAGGCGTCGAACGCACGTTGGGCTCCGAAGCCGCCGCCCCGCTATGCAAATGACTCTGGCTTGCTGTGCATCTTGGACGACGGCCTTCGCCTTGAGTTTGGCCTGCCATGGGGGGGATGGAAGGGGTGTAGCCGGCTCCCAGGCTGCTGGCCTCGGTGGCACCCTCTCGAAGGAACGCCTGGCTTTGGCCCCGGATCCCGCCTCACCCCACCGCCCGAGACTCCGCGATGTAGCGGGCCTGCGCCGGAGGGGCGCCCGTCGAGCCGGCGCGCTCCCAACTCATACTTACCTGGCAGGGGAGATACCATGATCACTAAGGTGGTTCTCCCAGGGTGAGGCTCATCCATTGCACTCCGGGTGTGCTGACCCCTGCGATTTCCCCAAATGCGGGAAACTCGACTGCATAATTTGTGGTAGTGGGGGACTGCGTTCGCGCTTTCCCCTGATTAGCTCTGGTCAAAGATAGACAGATACACGCTGCTGCTTGGGGGGCTCCACGAGCCAACAGGTGTGCGAGTCTCCTTTTGCTGCCTGCTGCGAGGGACTCTCAAGCAAGCACAGCCTGTTGGTGCCCCCTTGTGGCCCCATCTAGAAGCTGCCAAAGGGAAGCTGCTCGCTTTGCTGCTGGCTTTTGGTATCTGGGATTTGTTGTGAGCCTTTTTTAAAAGAGAGGAGAGGAGGGGAGGGGAGGGGGTTCCTTCCTTGGTCTTTGTTTTTTCGTTTTCCTCTCTCCGTTTAAACCCTTAACTCTTGATTTGGCGTCCTGATATCTTTGCTTGGCTGCTTTGGACACACCGGCCGAGTTCCCCCTGGGCCCGGTGGCTGTGGATTCCTCGGCTGGTGTAGTGACAGGAATTGGCCTTTGGTTCAGCCGGGAGGGGAGCTTTGTAGCGAGCGGCAGCGGGCACGCTCCAAAGATGGCACTTGCGGCTGCAGCAGCAGGAAGTGCACGGCCGGGCCCTTTTTTGCGGCCGCCTGGTGGGGCTGCCGACGTTGAGCCTCCCACGCCGGGCCTCTTCCTGCCGCCCTGAGCGAGCAGCCGGAGCTGCAGCCGTCTGCCTGTTTACAGGCGTCGAACGCACGTTGGGCTCCGAAGCCGCCGCCCCGCTATGCAAATGACTCTGGCTTGCTGTGCATCTTGGACGACGGCCTTCGCCTTGAGTTTGGCCTGCCATGGGGGGGATGGAAGGGGTGTAGCCGGCTCCCAGGCTGCTGGCCTCGGTGGCACCCTCTCGAAGGAACGCCTGGCTTTGGCCCCGGATCCCGCCTCACCCCACCGCCCGAGACTCCGCGATGTAGCGGGCCTGCGCCGGAGGGGCGCCCGTCGAGCCGGCGCGCTCCCAACTCATACTTACCTGGCAGGGGAGATACCATGATCACTAAGGTGGTTCTCCCAGGGTGAGGCTCAGCGCCTGCGCCGGAGGGGCGCCCGTCGAGCCGGCGCGCTCCCAACTCATACTTACCTGGCAGGGGAGATACCATGATCACTAAGGTGGTTCTCCCAGGGTGAGGCTCATCCATTGCACTCTGGGTGTGCTGACCCCTGCGATTTCCCCAAATGCGGGAAACTCGACTGCATAATTTGTGGTAGTGGGGGACTGCGTTCGCGCTTTCCCCTGATTAGCTCTGGTCAAAGATAGACAGATACACGCTGCTGCTTGGGGGGCTCCACGAGCCAACAGGTGTGCGAGTCTCCTTTTGCTGCCTGCTGCGAGGGACTCTCAAGCAAGCACAGCCTGTTGGTGCCCCCTTGTGGCCCCATCTAGAAGCTGCCAAAGGGAAGCTGCTCGCTTTGCTGCTGGCTTTTGGTATCTGGGATTTGTTGTGAGCCTTTTTTAAAAGAGAGGAGGGGAGGGGAGGGGGTTCCTTCCTTGGTCTTTGTTTTTTCGTTTTCCTCTCTCCGTTTAAACCCTTAACTCTTGATTTGGCGTCCTGATATCTTTGCTTGGCTGCTTTGGACACACCGGCCGAGTTCCCCCTGGGCCCGGTGGCTGTGGATTCCTCGGCTGGTGTAGTGACAGGAATTGGCCTTTGGTTCAGCCGGGAGGGGAGCTTTGTAGCGAGCGGCAGCGGGCACGCTCCAAAGATGGCACTTGCGGCTGCAGCAGCAGGAAGTGCACGGCCGGGCCCTTTTTTGCGGCCGCCTGGTGGGGCTGCCGACGTTGAGCCTCCCACGCCGGGCCTCTTCCTGCCGCCCTGAGCGAGCAGCCGGAGCTGCAGCCGTCTGCCTGTTTACAGGCGTCGAACGCACGTTGGGCTCCGAAGCCGCCGCCCCGCTATGCAAATGACTCTGGCTTGCTGTGCATCTTGGACGACGGCCTTCGCCTTGAGTTTGGCCTGCCATGGGGGGGATGGAAGGGGTGTAGCCGGCTCCCAGGCTGCTGGCCTCGGTGGCACCCTCTCGAAGGAACGCCTGGCTTTGGCCCCGGATCCCGCCTCACCCCACCGCCCGAGACTCCGCGATGTAGCGGGCCTGCGCCGGAGGGGCGCCCGTCGAGCCGGCGCGCTCCCAACTCATACTTACCTGGCAGGGGAGATACCATGATCACTAAGGTGGTTCTCCCAGGGTGAGGCTCATCCATTGCACTCCGGGTGTGCTGACCCCTGCGATTTCCCCAAATGCGGGAAACTCGACTGCATAATTTGTGGTAGTGGGGGACTGCGTTCGCGCTTTCCCCTGATTAGCTCTGGTCAAAGATAGACAGATACACGCTGCTGCTTGGGGGGCTCCACGAGCCAACAGGTGTGCGAGTCTCCTTTTGCTGCCTGCTGCGAGGGACTCTCAAGCAAGCACAGCCTGTTGGTGCCCCCTTGTGGCCCCATCTAGAAGCTGCCAAAGGGAAGCTGCTCGCTTTGCTGCTGGCTTTTGGTATCTGGGATTTGTTGTGAGCCTTTTTTAAAAGAGAGGAGAGGAGGGGAGGGGAGGGGAGGGGGTTCCTTCCTTGGTCTTTGTTTTTTCGTTTTCCTCTCTCCGTTTAAACCCTTAACTCTTGATTTGGCGTCCTGATATCTTTGCTTGGCTGCTTTGGACACACCGGCCGAGTTCCCCCTGGGCCCGGTGGCTGTGGATTCCTCGGCTGGTGTAGTGACAGGAATTGGCCTTTGGTTCAGCCGGGAGGGGAGCTTTGTAGCGAGCGGCAGCGGGCACGCTCCAAAGATGGCACTTGCGGCTGCAGCAGCAGGAAGTGCACGGCCGGGCCCTTTTTTGCGGCCGCCTGGTGGGGCTGCCGACGTTGAGCCTCCCACGCCGGGCCTCTTCCTGCCGCCCTGAGCGAGCAGCCGGAGCTGCAGCCGTCTGCCTGTTTACAGGCGTCGAACGCACGTTGGGCTCCGAAGCCGCCGCCCCGCTATGCAAATGACTCTGGCTTGCTGTGCATCTTGGACGACGGCCTTCGCCTTGAGTTTGGCCTGCCATGGGGGGGATGGAAGGGGTGTAGCCGGCTCCCAGGCTGCTGGCCTCGGTGGCACCCTCTCGAAGGAACGCCTGGCTTTGGCCCCGGATCCCGCCTCACCCCACCGCCCGAGACTCCGCGATGTAGCGGGCCTGCGCCGGAGGGGCGCCCGTCGAGCCGGCGCGCTCCCAACTCATACTTACCTGGCAGGGGAGATACCATGATCACTAAGGTGGTTCTCCCAGGGTGAGGCTCATCCATTGCACTCCGGGTGTGCTGACCCCTGCGATTTCCCCACATGCGGGAAACTCGACTGCATAATTTGTGGTAGTGGGGGACTGCGTTCGCGCTTTCCCCTGATTAGCTCTGGTCAAAGATAGACAGATACACGCTGCTGCTTGGGGGGCTCCACGAGCCAACAGGTGTGCGAGTCTCCTTTTGCTGCCTGCTGCGAGGGACTCTCAAGCAAGCACAGCCTGTTGGTGCCCCCTTGTGGCCCCATCTAGAAGCTGCCAAAGGGAAGCTGCTCGCTTTGCTGCTGGCTTTTGGTATCTGGGATTTGTTGTGAGCCTTTTTTAAAAGAGAGGAGGGGAGGGGAGGGGAGGGGGTTCCTTCCTTGGTCTTTGTTTTTTCGTTTTCCTCTCTCCGTTTAAACCCTTAACTCTTGATTTGGCGTCCTGATATCTTTGCTTGGCTGCTTTGGACACACCGGCCGAGTTCCCCCTGGGCCCGGTGGCTGTGGATTCCTCGGCTGGTGTAGTGACAGGAATTGGCCTTTGGTTCAGCCGGGAGGGGAGCTTTGTAGCGAGCGGCAGCGGGCACGCTCCAAAGATGGCACTTGCGGCTGCAGCAGCAGGAAGTGCACGGCCGGGCCCTTTTTTGCGGCCGCCTGGTGGGGCTGCCGACGTTGAGCCTCCCACGCCGGGCCTCTTCCTGCCGCCCTGAGCGAGCAGCCGGAGCTGCAGCCGTCTGCCTGTTTACAGGCGTCGAACGCACGTTGGGCTCCGAAGCCGCCGCCCCGCTATGCAAATGACTCTGGCTTGCTGTGCATCTTGGACGACGGCCTTCGCCTTGAGTTTGGCCTGCCATGGGGGGGATGGAAGGGGTGTAGCCGGCTCCCAGGCTGCTGGCCTCGGTGGCACCCTCTCGAAGGAACGCCTGGCTTTGGCCCCGGATCCCGCCTCACCCCACCGCCCGAGACTCCGCGATGTAGCGGGCCTGCGCCGGAGGGGCGCCCGTCGAGCCGGCGCGCTCCCAACTCATACTTACCTGGCAGGGGAGATACCATGATCACTAAGGTGGTTCTCCCAGGGTGAGGCTCATCCATTGCACTCCGGGTGTGCTGACCCCTGCGATTTCCCCACATGCGGGAAACTCGACTGCATAATTTGTGGTAGTGGGGGACTGCGTTCGCGCTTTCCCCTGATTAGCTCTGGTCAAAGATAGACAGATACACGCTGCTGCTTGGGGGGCTCCACGAGCCAACAGGTGTGCGAGTCTCCTTTTGCTGCCTGCTGCGAGGGACTCTCAAGCAAGCACAGCCTGTTGGTGCCCCCTTGTGGCCCCATCTAGAAGCTGCCAAAGGGAAGCTGCTCGCTTTGCTGCTGGCTTTTGGTATCTGGGATTTGTTGTGAGCCTTTTTTAAAAGAGAGGAGGGGAGGGGGTTCCTTCCTTGGTCTTTGTTTTTTCGTTTTCCTCTCTCCGTTTAAACCCTTAACTCTTGATTTGGCGTCCTGATATCTTTGCTTGGCTGCTTTGGACACACCGGCCGAGTTCCCCCTGGGCCCGGTGGCTGTGGATTCCTCGGCTGGTGTAGTGACAGGAATTGGCCTTTGGTTCAGCCGGGAGGGGAGCTTTGTAGCGAGCGGCAGCGGGCACGCTCCAAAGATGGCACTTGCGGCTGCAGCAGCAGGAAGTGCACGGCCGGGCCCTTTTTTGCGGCCGCCTGGTGGGGCTGCCGACGTTGAGCCTCCCACGCCGGGCCTCTTCCTGCCGCCCTGAGCGAGCAGCCGGAGCTGCAGCCGTCTGCCTGTTTACAGGCGTCGAACGCACGTTGGGCTCCGAAGCCGCCGCCCCGCTATGCAAATGACTCTGGCTTGCTGTGCATCTTGGACGACGGCCTTCGCCTTGAGTTTGGCCTGCCATGGGGGGGATGGAAGGGGTGTAGCCGGCTCCCAGGCTGCTGGCCTCGGTGGCACCCTCTCGAAGGAACGCCTGGCTTTGGCCCCGGATCCCGCCTCACCCCACCGCCCGAGACTCCGCGATGTAGCGGGCCTGCGCCGGAGGGGCGCCCGTCGAGCCGGCGCGCTCCCAACTCATACTTACCTGGCAGGGGAGATACCATGATCACTAAGGTGGTTCTCCCAGGGTGAGGCTCATCCATTGCACTCCGGGTGTGCTGACCCCTGCGATTTCCCCAAATGCGGGAAACTCGACTGCATAATTTGTGGTAGTGGGGGACTGCGTTCGCGCTTTCCCCTGATTAGCTCTGGTCAAAGATAGACAGATACACGCTGCTGCTTGGGGGGCTCCACGAGCCAACAGGTGTGCGAGTCTCCTTTTGCTGCCTGCTGCGCGGGACTCTCAAGCAAGCACAGCCTGTTGGTGCCCCCTTGTGGCCCCATCTAGAAGCTGCCAAAGGGAAGCTGCTCGCTTTGCTGCTGGCTTTTGGTATCTGGGATTTGTTGTGAGCCTTTTTTAAAAGAGAGGAGGGGAGGGGAGGGGGTTCCTTCCTTGGTCTTTGTTTTTTCGTTTTCCTCTCTCCGTTTAAACCCTTAACTCTTGATTTGGCGTCCTGATATCTTTGCTTGGCTGCTTTGGACACACCGGCCGAGTTCCCCCTGGGCCCGGTGGCTGTGGATTCCTCGGCTGGTGTAGTGACAGGAATTGGCCTTTGGTTCAGCCGGGAGGGGAGCTTTGTAGCGAGCGGCAGCGGGCACGCTCCAAAGATGGCACTTGCGGCTGCAGCAGCAGGAAGTGCACGGCCGGGCCCTTTTTTGCGGCCGCCTGGTGGGGCTGCCGACGTTGAGCCTCCCACGCCGGGCCTCTTCCTGCCGCCCTGAGCGAGCAGCCGGAGCTGCAGCCGTCTGCCTGTTTACAGGCGTCGAACGCACGTTGGGCTCCGAAGCCGCCGCCCCGCTATGCAAATGACTCTGGCTTGCTGTGCATCTTGGACGACGGCCTTCGCCTTGAGTTTGGCCTGCCATGGGGGGGATGGAAGGGGTGTAGCCGGCTCCCAGGCTGCTGGCCTCGGTGGCACCCTCTCGAAGGAACGCCTGGCTTTGGCCCCGGATCCCGCCTCACCCCACCGCCCGAGACTCCGCGATGTAGCGGGCCTGCGCCGGAGGGGCGCCCGTCGAGCCGGCGCGCTCCCAACTCATACTTACCTGGCAGGGGAGATACCATGATCACTAAGGTGGTTCTCCCAGGGTGAGGCTCATCCATTGCACTCCGGGTGTGCTGACCCCTGCGATTTCCCCAAATGCGGGAAACTCGACTGCATAATTTGTGGTAGTGGGGGACTGCGTTCGCGCTTTCCCCTGATTAGCTCTGGTCAAAGATAGACAGATACACGCTGCTGCTTGGGGGGCTCCACGAGCCAACAGGTGTGCGAGTCTCCTTTTGCTGCCTGCTGCGAGGGACTCTCAAGCAAGCACAGCCTGTTGGTGCCCCCTTGTGGCCCCATCTAGAAGCTGCCAAAGGGAAGCTGCTCGCTTTGCTGCTGGCTTTTGGTATCTGGGATTTGTTGTGAGCCTTTTTTAAAAGAGAGGAGGGGAGGGGAGGGGAGGGGGTTCCTTCCTTGGTCTTTGTTTTTTCGTTTTCCTCTCTCCGTTTAAACCCTTAACTCTTGATTTGGCGTCCTGATATCTTTGCTTGGCTGCTTTGGACACACCGGCCGAGTTCCCCCTGGGCCCGGTGGCTGTGGATTCCTCGGCTGGTGTAGTGACAGGAATTGGCCTTTGGTTCAGCCGGGAGGGGAGCTTTGTAGCGAGCGGCAGCGGGCATGCTCCAAAGATGGCACTTGTGGCTGCAGCAGCAGGAAGTGCACGGCCGGGCCCTTTTTTCGGCCGCCTGGTGGGGCTGCCGACGTTGAGCCTCCGACGCCGGGCCTCTTCCTGCCGCCCTGAGCAAGCATACGGAGCTGCAGCCGTCTGCCTGTTTACAGGCGTTGAACGCACGTTGGGCTCCGAAGCCGCCGCCCCGCTATGCAAATGACTCTGGCTTGCTGTGCATCCTGGACGACGGACTTCGCCTTGAGCTTGGCCTGCCATGGGGGGGATGGAAGGGGTGTAGCCGGCTCCCAGGCTGCTGGCCTCGGTGGCACCCTCTCGAAGGAACGCCTGGCTTTGGCCCCGGATCCCGCCTCACCCCACCGCCCGAGACTCCGCGATGTAGCGGGCCTGCGCCGGAGGGGTGCCCGTCGAGCCGGCGCGCTCCCAACTCATACTTACCTGGCAGGGGAGATACCATGATCACTAAGGTGGTTCTCCCAGGGTGAGGCTCATCCATTGCACTCCAGGTGTGCTGACCCCTGCGATTTCCCCAAATGCGGGAAACTCGACTGCATAATTTGTGGTAGTGGGGGACTGCGTTTGCGCTTTCCCCTGATTTGCTCTGGTCAAAGATAGACAGATATATGAAAAACCGTGATGGTCTGGCTCACTGTTTAGGCGGTATATAAGAAGTCTTTACAGAAACGTAAACGCAATAAATTTACAAGAGATGAGGAAGATTATAAACGTGGACAGGTCTACAGATGGCGGTGTGGCGAAACATTTCCACGTAGACGTTTTTTAGTCAGATCTGAATTTTCATCTTCTGCCAGTTCTGGTAGTGAAATTGAGTCCCATAGTAGTTCTTTTTTAGGACCACGCCGTACCTACAACCAAAGAAGATGAGGAGGGGGCCGAGGAGAGCCACATCAGGGAGAACGTATAACAACGAGATCCCAGGTAGGACGGACCTCATTTTCAATATTTCCTCCTACACCCTGTCCCCCCTCGAATAACAGGTTTTACAAAAAGGATTAACCTTTTGTCCAACTCCTCATCTTGATACATTTTAATTGGAACAGGAATTAAACAAATTTTATAGGTCGGTAAGACTTAAGGTACACTTTAGTCAGCTCCCTTCTGATCGCGGTATTGTACATTCGGATACCCGTGATATCAAACAATTTTCCTTTAGTGATTCTAATCTTACTATGCCAAGCAGTTTCATGCCACCCAAGACTTATCATCCTGCAGAGACATTTGTCTCTCTTGTCAAATCGGATATTGATAATTTCATCAATACTGTTAAAAATGGTGATTTGCATATCAAAAATAATCTTACTACAGGTGAAACCCAGGCCTTAAAGTCTCTTAGGAACAATGCCTCTATCATAATCAAACCAGCAGACAAGGGCGGTGCCCTAGTGGTGATGGATAAAAATTATTATATCTCTGAAATTATGTCACAATTGGCAAATACGTCCACATACATGCCTATTCCCCGTGATCCTACTAATGATATTAAACAAACTATTTTGGAGAGGATCCAGCACTACTCATCTCTTGGTGTTATAGACACCAAGTTAGCTACTTACTTAAATAAGATCAGTCCAGTTGTTCCGGTTCTGTACACCTTACCCAATGTGCACAAAAATTTATGGCATCCACCTGGACATCCCATTGTGGCGTCTATAGATTCTCTGTTATCTCCTTTGACGATAACTCTTGATCACATATTGTCACCCTTAGTGACTAAGACTCCCTCATATCTTCATGATACAGGTGATTTTTTACATCATTTATGCTCCTTGGGGCCACTTCCTCCTAATTCCTTTCTTGTCACTCTTGATGTGAATTCCTTATATACATCTATTGATCATGTATTAGGCATGAAAGCAGTTACTTGGTTTCCTGACCACTATAGTGAATTTTCTCCGATACAGAAGGGATTTTGTATAGATCTATTGAATATAGTACTTACCAAAAATTATTTCCTGTTCCGTGACCAATTTTACTTCCAAAAGAAAGGTACGGCTATGGGTTCAAATGTTGCGCCACCCTATGCGATTATCTACATGACGCATTTCGAGTCCATGTTTGTCCATACTCATCCTTTGTTTCAAGATCATGTCCTCATGTACAAACGATATATAGACGACATTTTCATCATCTTTACGGGCTCTCAGACAAAGTTTAATGACTTTTTTGAGTATCTCAATACACGAGTACAAGGTTTATCCTTTACTCAGCATATTGATCATTCCACCATCAGCTTTCTAGATACTCTTATACAGATTGATTCTATGGGTATTGTTACATCTGATTTGTATACAAAACCTACTGATCGTAATAGTTTGCTCTATTACACGAGTAGCCATCCACGTCATCTTAAAAATTCTTTACCTGTTTCCCAATACAAAAGACTATCTAGGATAGTTACATCGCATGCTCAACGTCAGATTAGACATTAAGAGATGACACATAAATTCTTACAGCGTGGGTACCCCTTACCCGTTGTCAATTCTGCATTACAACAAAGTCTTAAAACTACCCATAAGATTAAAAGGGATGGTCCATTTATTTCCTTTGTGAATACATTTCATCCCTTTCATTCCATAATTAAGAAAATTATATCGAAACATTGGCAGGTTTTATCAAGATCTTACCCTCAGATACCGGAGTTTTCCTCTCTGCCTCTATTTAGCTATAAACGCTCCTCCAATCTTCGTGACTTACTGGTTAGGGCTGATATAGGGTCCACGGCCCTCAAGTCCCGTCAGACATTTTTATCTACCCCTAAACAGGGTAATTTTCCCTGCCTTCATTGTCCCCACTGTTCCAACATTATTAAAGGCAACCAATTCACACATCCCCGTACTGGTAAGGTTTTTTATATTAAGGAATTTTACACTTGTGACACTTCATATGTTGTCTATTTAATTAAATGTCCATGCGGTCTCGGATATGTTGGTGAGACTACCCAACATGTCCGAGAACGCATAGGTAAACCTAAATCCACCATCAGGTGCAAGCTGACTATGTTGCCTATCCCATTTCATTTTATTCAGTGTGGACACTCAATTTCACAATTGAGGTATCAAGTTCTGGAGCATGTTCCCCTGTTGAGACGTGGGGGAGACAGGGTTAAAAAATTAAAAGAAAGGGAATCCTTTTGGATCCATATGCTTAATACCCTTTCCCCACACGGTCTTAACAGGGAATATGAGAATTTCTGACTAGGAGGTATGAGGTCCGTTCTGCCTGATGACCCTATATACGTATGATTTTTTCTATGATGCTATGTTTGGAGGCATCGGGGTACACACACATATGGACTCATGCATGACAATAAATATTGTAATATTGGAGTTCAAATCTTTTACAAAGGTTAGGTTGATAGGTGTGTGTATGGGCCTATGTGTGTGTGTACTCAGATATATGCATATATTATATGTATGTATCTTTCACATCTCATATTAATAGATATCGCTTTTTATATGCTCCTTCCAGTTATTGTATTACATCCTGCCGTTTCTCTTGTTTATCTTACAGACACGCATTTAATAGCATCCCGTTTGGAGTTCCAAGACTTCTGAGCTCTTATAATCAAAATATGCTTCTGCGCATGCGCGCACATCCGGATTCCACTGCGCACGCGTGGCATGCGTCTCACCGTGCGTTCCATGGTATAGGAAATGATTACTATGACCTGCCCCCTTCTCACATATAAACCCCTCTCGTGGTTACATGGTTCCACATTCACCGCTGACCACCGGCTGCACAGGTAATGCACTGCGTCTGTCTACACTCTTTTGGTATGTTTCTATGGGACTTCATCCTGGTGATTTTATCCTGTGGTTCTTTTTCCTCACTTTAGTGAGATGTTCTAACCCTTTTTTTCCTTTCTTTTCTCCTATATATAGCGACTTTGCCACTTTATCACTGCCCCACTGGGAGATAGCAGCCATTCCCCCTTTTTTTCCCCAATTGAGGTAATAATATTTAATTATTGAATTAATGACTTGAGCATATAGATGTGGCTTCCAATTTTGAAATCTTATTATTTTGTCCCATAGATATTCTTCTTACTCATATAATAAAAATTGAATACCTTCATATATGGAGCCATAGATTACTGTGAGCTCTCATTAGGTATGTTGTATACTATTTCTCACTACTAGATTTTGATCTAGATCAATTTTTGTTTTCTTCATTGTTATATTTGGTTGTTTCCTCCTTTTTTCTTCAGATATACTGTACACAAATACACTTGAGGTTCTTCCTAATATAGAGCTTTTTCATCTATTAGGTAAAATAATTTTTTCCTTTCCCTTTTTTGATATTATATGAGAATTACCGATATGTATATATGTATGAGAGAATATATATGTCTATGGTACTGATATATGTTTTTTACTTTCAATGAAAATTCCAGTTTATGAAGAAGGCATTAGCCGAAACGTTTTATTTAATGGATATGCAATAAAGAACAAAATTCTTTTCATCATAAACGAGTGCCGGAGTTTTTTGATAATCTAAAGATAGACAGATACACGCTGCTGCTTGGGGGGCTCCACGAGCCAACAGGTGTGCGAGTCTCCTTTTGCTGCCTGCTGCGAGGGACTCTCAATCAAGCACAGCCTGTTGGTGCCCCCTTGTGGCCCCATCTAGAAGCTGCCAAAGGGAAGCCGCTCGCTTTGCTGCTGGCTTTTGTTATCTGGGATTTGTTGTGAGCCTTTTTTAAAAGAGAGGAGGGGGGGTTCCTTGGTTTTTGTTTTTTTGTTTTCCTCTCTCCGTTTAAACCCTTAACTCTTGATTTGGCGTCCTGATATCTTTGCTTGGCTGCTTTGGACACACCGGCCGAGTTCCCCCTGGGCCCGGTGGCTGTGGATTCCTCCGCTGGTTTAGTGACAGGAATTGGCCTTTGGTTCAGCCGGGAGGGGAGCTTTGTAGCGAGCGGCAGCGGGCACGCTCCAAAGATGGCACTTGCGGCTGCAGCAGCAGGAAGTGCACGGCCGGGCCCTTTTTTCGGCCGCCTGTTGGGGCTGCCGACGTTGAGCCTCCGACGCCGGGCCTCTTCCTGCCACCCTGAGCGAGCAGCCGGAGCTGCAGCCGTCTGCCTGTTTACAGGCGTTGAACGCACGTTGGGCTCCGAAGCCGCCGCCCCGCTATGCAAATGACTCTGGCTTGCTGTGCATCTTGGACGACGGCCTTCGCCTTGAGCTTGGCCTGCCATGGGGGGGATGGAAGGGGTGTAGCCGGCTCCCAGGCTGCTGGCCTCGGTGGCACCCTCTCGAAGGAACGCCTGGCTTTGGCCCCGGATCCCGCCTCACCCCACCGCCCGAGACTCCGCGATGTAGCGGGCCTGCGCCGGAGGGGCGCCCGTCGAGCCGGCACGCTCCCAACTCCTACTTACCTGGCAGCGGAGATCCCTCTCCTGTGTGGCTCAGGCTGAGGTTTATAGCCTCAGTTGAGTTCCGGGGTTTGTAGTTTCCCTTAGGGGAAACCGTGCTCTTTTCTGTGGTCGTTGGGCCGACAGATCCTTTTTCTTCGTCAAGATGGCTCGTTTCGTTTCTGGTGTGAATAACTCAGTCCGGCTGCATGTGGAAACCACTGACTTGGAGAGGAACACCATTCATTATATTGGACATACCCTGATCAAGGCAATGGCAGGTATTTCTTTCGACCAGCTTTATTGTGTCCAGGAGGCAAAAAGGATTGGACAGTATGATATCACATTTAATGATGAAGGTACTTGTTTGAACTTTTATGAATGCCTCAGGAATAATGTTGGGAATTATGTGATGGAAAATATCTCTTTTCGCCCTCTTTTTGAATTGGAAGGACAGGCGTTGTTTGTTCATGTGTATAATCCCTTTACTCCACTGTCTGTGCTTCAGACTTTATATGTCCAATTATTTTATATCTGTAAAGGGTGGAATCAAGCAGACCAGTGCGCTGAATGTGTTTAACAGCACCTATAAGTTCATGGTGAAATTGAAACTAGATCCTACTTGTATTGGTGGCGTTATGCACCCTCCCTCCAACTTTTCAGTGGCCGGTCATAGAGGCTACTTGTGGTACCATGGCCAGCCATCCTTTTGCAGAAATTGTCAGACCTTTGGACATGTAAAAGAGGATTGTCCAAATGACAAGGTATGCAGACTCTGTAAGAGACCTGGCCACAAAGCTGCTGCTTGCTTTGTGCCAAGGGCCTGTGATATGTGTGGAGACACAGAGCATGTGTACAGGAATTGCCCATTGGCAAAAAGGAAGGCAGAGGAATTCCAGGAGCAAGAGAGTCTGAGGAAGATGGCAGCTGAACTTGCTTATAAAATAAAAGCGAGAGGAGGCTAGGAGGGTGTTGGAAGTGTTGAATGCTGAGGAACAGCAAAATGAAGGCTTGGCAGCTGAGAAAAGAGATGTGCAGGACGAGATTGTTTCAATTGATGACCCACCTACCCCAGTGTTAGTTGATTCTCAGGTGATTGAGGAGTGGTTATCTGAAAGTACCTTCTCTGCTGGAGCAGAAGAAGGGGAGGGACATTCCTTTCGTCCTTTTCGGAAAGCTGCAAAAAAACAAAGGGTTGAAAAGTTGGACCCGCCGTTGGTGGAGACGTCCAACAGGTTCTAACCGTAACCTGAGGAAGGGATGGATACTGGGACTGGCGGCGAAACTCCTCCCACCCACCCTGATTTTTCTACTTCCTAGGGTTGTTTTTTTTAATTTTTGCTCTATATGTCTTTTGGCATTGCATCCTCAAATGTGAGAGTCTTTAGGAGTAGGATCAGAAGGACTGCAATTTTGGAGGAGCTTGCTGGGATAGGAGTTGACATTATATGCCTACAAGAGTGTGGTTTAACTCATGAGGTCAGGAAGGAGGAATGGAGGCATGGACCAGCAGTGTGGTCTGTGTCATCCATTAATAGAAATGATGGCGTGGGAATTTTGTTCCTTAGTAAAAAATTTGAAATATGTAATTACACATTAATAGAGGCAGGAAGGTGTATAATGCTGATGGTCAGAATGAATGGGTTAAAATTTCGAGTCCTTAATGTGTATGCATCAACTAAGAAGAATGAGAGAATAGAACTGTTTGAGAAAATTAAATTATATCTGCCTGGGAGGGATCCGGTTGTTTTGGTGGGGGACTTTAACTGTGCGATTGATGGTGATAGGGTGGATGTTTCTGGAAATGTTCTTAAATAAATCTTTTCTGATTTTAAGTTCCAGGATGTGGCAAAGCAATGTGGGGTGAAAACTCCACCTGTTACCTATGAATCTGAGTGCGGGAGGTATCGGTCAAGAATTGACATGTGTTTTGTATCGAAAGGGTTGGTGGGAAAGAAATATAGGCAAAACAAGGTGATCTACTCTGATCATGAGTGTGTGAAGTGTGAATTGGAACTGGATGAGGATTGTGTGAGTGGGAGAGGTATATGGAAATCAAATGTTAGCATGTTAGAGGATGAGGAATTGTGTGATAAGTATATACGGAAATATAGAGCATGGTGTGATAAGAAAGGAGAGTATGGCAGTGTGTTGGATTGGTGGGAATGGATTAAAAACCAAACATATAGATTTTTTAGGAATGAAAGCTACAATCGGGCGGCGAGAAAGAGGGAAAAGTATGAATGGCTGAACAAGAGGTTGGTATTGAAAAAGAGGGGCTGGGATGTGGATGTTGAAATTGAAGAAGCGAAAGGGAAATGTAGGGAATATTTGATAGGGAGAGGCAAAGAAATAATATTTCAGGCCAAGATAGACAAGCTTGATAAGGATGAAAAATGTTCTAGGTTTTTTTTCAAAAAGGTGGTGGGACGTAAGGAAGACTCTGTGAGTGCATATGATAAGGATGGGAGTGTTGTGAAAGGGAAAGATGTGCTGGGTGTGGTGGAAGATTTTTATACGGAATTGTATGCAGTGAAGGAATGTGAAAGAAACCTGGAGGATGAGTTGTATGCAGGTATGCAGAGAAAAGTGTTGGAGAATGATTTGGCTGGATTGATGAAGGATGTGGAACAGGAAGAAGTGAAGCATGTGATGCTTAGTATGGCATTAAATAAGACCCCAGGGGATGATGGGTTGCCTGCTGAGTTTTATAGGAAGATGTGGGATTTTATTGGGTGTGATTTAATGGAGGTTTATAAATTCATGTGGAAGGATGGTAGGACGGCTGAGAGCATGAAAAGCGGTGTGGTGGTTTTAATTTACGAGAGTGGTGATGAGAAAGATGTAAAGAATTGGAGACCAATTACACTGTTAAATGTTGACTATAAAATCTTTGCAAAATTGATTGCAAATAGGATGAGAGAGGTGATTTGGCAGGTGATTGGTGAAGAGCAAGTGTGTGGAGTGCCTGGAAGGAGGATAAGTGAGAATTTGTGTTTGTTGAGAGATGTGCTGTGGGATAGTATGGATAGGAATCAAGATGTCAGCTTATTGTCTCTAGATTTTGAGAAGGCCTTTGATAGGCTGTCACATGGGTTTTTATTTACAGTGCTTGTGAGAATGGGATTTCCAAGCGAGTTTGTGAATATGATACAGATTTTATATAAGGATGTATATAGTAAGATTTTGATTAATGGATGGGTTAGTGAAGAGGTCAAAGTGTGTTCTGGGGTGCGGCAAGGTTGTCAATTGTCACCCATTGCATTTATTTGTGCAATTGAGAGATAAATGTATGAGAGGTGTAAGAGTGTCGGGGAGTAATGGGAAGGAGGTGAAAGTCTTAGCGTATATGGATGATGTGTGTGTGGGTATGTGACTCGGTGTGTGCATTAAGAAGGGCGAAGTTATTGGTTTCTCTATTTTGTGGAGCATCAGCCTTTAGAGTCAATTGGAATAAACGTGTATGGAAATGTTTTGGAACTGTGAATGTGACTGAAGATTTGGGCATTAAAAGATTATATGGTGCTGTGAAGGTGCTGGGTGTGAAAATGCATGAAAGTCTGGATGGGAGAGAAAGCTGGGGGGATGTAGGTAAGAGAGTCACGAAGAAATTCAATTTCTGGAGATTGAGAGATCTGTCCTTTGTGGGCAAGATTCTAGTGATACGGAGCGTGGTTTTGCCAATTTTGCTGTATGTCGCGCTAGTGTTTCCACCTGGATATAAAGTTCTGAGAAGACTGAATAGGATGTTGTTTGCGTTTTTTTGGAGTTCGCAAATGGAGAGAGTAAAAAGAGAGATTGTAATGAAAGATTGGAGGAACGGAGGGATGAATTTTCCAAATATAGAATTTTATTTGGGTGTGAATGTTGTCTTTGCAGTGAAAAGAGTCCTAAGAGAGGAATGGAAATATGCAAGTATGTTGAGGTTTTTAGTAGAGATGAGCGAACCGGTCCCGGTTCGGCTCGAGGTTGGTTCGCCGAACGGAGCTCCCGTTCGAGTTCGGTTCGTCGAACGTTCGACGAACCGAACTTGAACTGCATAGGAAACAATGGCAGGCATTCACAAACACATAAAAACACCTAGAAAACACCCTCAAAGGTGTCCAAAAGATGACAAACAACTCACAACACAACACAAACACATGGGAAAGTGACAAGGACATATACTCATGCGAAAACAAAACAGCTGGACAAGGAAAAAGAGGAGGACACACAGATATATGAGTATATGCAAGGAAACATCGATTCCATTATTGTGCAACTTGAGCCCTGCTCATTTTAGGCTTCAAATCTTGATAAATTGCCTGAGCTCACCACGTACGCCTTGGGGATCTTGTCGTGTCCTGCAGCGAGCGTTCTCTCGGAACCTGTCTTCAGTGCTGCTGGGGGTCTGCTGGCAGATAAGCACAGGTGAAAGGCACGCGTATTTTTGAGAGTGCTTCATGCAAAGCATCTTTTTCATCTTGAAAATTGGGTCAATTGGTGCCAGTCAAGTGGGGTGTGTGTGGCCCAATTAGTGGCAACGAGAGAGACTGTGGTTGGAGTCCCCTCACTGTGTTTCCGAAAAGAACCAAGATGAACAAGTCATGGCTCTCAGAGGACTTTTCTTCCCCTGGGTCAGCCAGGGGACGGGAAAGGCACGCGTATTTTTGAGAGTGCTTCATGCAAAGCATCTTTTTCTTTTTCAAAAGGGGGGTCAACTGATGCCAGTCAAGTGGGGTGTGTGTGGCCCAATTAGTGGCAACGAGAGAGACTGTGGTTGGAGTCCCCTCGCTGTGTTTTACATGATTTTCGAAGGTCATGACATGCCTACGAGGTTGAGTTTCATCATCTGCAACTTGTTGGCAACAGAAAGGCTGCCTTTACACCCTTTTGAGACTGAGGATTTTCGAGACCTTATGCCCATTGCAGTGCCCCAAGAGCCGATGGCCAGTCGTCACTCCTTCTCCAAGAAAAGCATGCCCGCGCTACCACAGTAGGTCGCACACAACCTCACCGATTCCTTGAGAAACTCTGTGTGTGACAGGGTGCATTTCAACACAGATACTTGGACCAGTAAGCATGGACAGGGGAGTTATATGTTGCTGACTGGGCACTGGGTAACTATGGTGAGAGATGGAGAAGGGTTTGCTGTACAAGTCTTGCCGTCCCCACGACTTGTGTGTCAATCCTTCCTCTGTATGTACAAGTTCCTCCACTGCTTCTGCCTCCTCAACCTCGTGTGGGTCCTCCACCTCGGCCCAAACCCTGTGTGGTCAGGCCACCCTTCCTTGTAACTGCGCCCAAGGAATCCCACACACCTCCTTACTATGCTGGCAGCAGAGCTCAAGGCCATCAGGCGGTCAAATGTTTACTTTTAAATGTAGGGGAAATGTGAGACACCGCTGAGGAATTGTGGACGGTTAGCTCTGGAGAGTGAGACCGAGTTTCATCAATGGTTGTCTACTAGTGATGAGCGAGCATGCTTGTTACTACTCGGTACTCGCACGAGTATCACTGTACTCGGTCTACTCGGCGGGGACCGAGTAATCTTGCGATACTCGTGCTGTACTCGTGGTCTTCATTTCTGCATGTTGGCGCTCTTTTGAGAGCCAGCCCTCATGCAGGGATTGGCTGGCAGACCACTGCAATGCCACAGCCCTGTTAGTTGTGGAATTGCAGTGATTGGCCGGCCTGCACAGCGTGACCGAGCCTTTATACCGGCCGGCGCGCTGTGCTCTGCTCACAGCTATCCAGACAGTCAGTGCAGGGAGAGTGTCGCTGATTCAGGGAAAGCTTTGCGGCCCTTTATAGCTTTTTCAGTTGCAGGGCTGCAAACAGTGTGGCCAAAAGTCCTTCTCAGGACTATTCTAGTTGTATACAGGCAGGCAGGGTATAGCCAGGTCGGAGTACAGTAGCAGAGTCCTTCTCAGGACTATTGTTGCTATATACAGGCAGGGTATAGCCAGGTCTGAATACAGGCTAGTGACCAGAAGAGTCCTTGTCAGGACTATTGTACCAGTATACAGGCAGGCAGGCAGGCAGGCAGGCAGGGTATATATAGCCATTCCTAGTGGTGACCGTATACCAGCCTTCATCATATCTGGGGCTGGTGTATACAGTCTAAAACAGTCCAGATAGTGTCTGACTTGTCTGTAATTGTCGCTCCCCAAAAAAACCTGTTAGGTTCTTAGTGCGTCCGTGCTTGGTTTTTAAAACCGCACGTGTGTGCCTGTCGGTGGCAGCGTACAGGTGCACTTGTGTGCAATTTCCACAAACTTTGATATAACGCACAAGTAGTGAATACACGTCAGCACAGCATTGCAAAATGCGCAAGGGCATTGGCAAGGAACAAGGAAGTGGACGTGATGGTGGTGCAGGCAGAGGCCGAGGTCGTGGGCAAGCTCTAATTTCGCCACAACAAAGGGCCACATCTAGTCGCTCGCACGTCCTGTCCCAAATTCTTGGGGACCGCAGCAGTACACCGCTCTTGAACCAAGACCAGTGTCAACAGGTTGTTAGTTGGATAGCAGATAATGCTTCCAGTCAGATTGGCACCACCACAAACACTCTGTCTTCCACACGGTCAAGTGTCAGTAGCCGTGATACTGCACCGCACATTTCTGAACCTGATCCTCCTTCCTACCACCAGGCTGAGTACATGTCCTCCTCGGACATTAATGATCCCACACTTGGACACTCGGAAGAGCTGTTCACGTTTCCATTCACACATTCTGGCCTCTCGCCAGCTCATATTGAAGTGGGTCATGAGGAGATCGTCTGTACAGATGGCCAAATATTTGAGCAGCCACGTTCTCACGAAGTTGGCAACGTGTCTCAACAAGTGGTGGACGATGATGAGACACAATTGTCAGGAAGTCAGGAGGAGGAGCAGGGTGCGGAAGAGGAAGACGACGTGGTGGATGATCCAGTAACTGGCCCAACCTGGCAGGAGGATATGCAGAGCGAGGACAGCAGTGCACAGGGGGAGGGAGGCGTAGCATCACAACAGGCAGTAAGAAGCAGGGTGGTGGCCCCAGGCAGAAGTCAGGCAACCGTTCCCCGGAACAACACGACGACACAAGGTGCCTGTACAAATGTTAGGTCTTCCCGAGTCTGGCAGTTTTTTAAGTTGGCTCCAGATGATTCTAAAAAGGCCATTTGCAACACCTGCCGTGCCAGCATCAGCAGGGGTACCAAAACTAGCAGCCTGACCACCACCAGCATGATCAGGCACATGTCAGCCAAGCACCCGACTTTGTGGGAAGTACAACAGAGTCGAGGAGCAGTGCTTGCTGATGTCACTGCTACGTCTTCGCTGGTTGTGCATGCGAGCCAATCCGCTGTCCATGCTGCCTGCGAACAAGCCTCCTCCACTCCTGCACCTGCAGTTGCCTACGCAGAAAGAACACCATCATCAAGCACGTCCTTGTCCCAGCGCAGCGTTCAGTTATCCATTCAGCAAACCTTTGAACGCAGGCGCAAATACACTGCCAACACCCCACATGCCACAGTTCTAAATGCTAACATTTCGCGACTGCTTGCGCTGGAAATGTTGCGGCTGGTGGAGACAGAAGCATTCCGCGACCTGATGGCGGCAGCTGTCCCACGTTACTCGGTCCCCAGCCGCCACTATTTCTCCCGGTGTGCCGTCCCCGCGTTGCATAACCACGTGTCACAAAACATCACACGTGCCCTGAACAACGCTGTTTCACCCAAGGTCCACCTAACTACAGACACGTGGACAAGTGCTTGTGGGCAAGGCCGCTACATCTCGTTGACGGCACACTGGGTTAATATTGTGGAAGCTGGGACCCAGTCTGAGCGAGGGACGGAACACGTCCTTCCCACACCAAGGTTTGCAGGCCCTACCTCAGTCAGTGTTTCACCCACACTCTACAGCTCAGGAATGTCATGCTCTTCAGCCTCCTCCTCCTCCTGCGCATCCTCATCCACTGTACCCTCCACACCAGTCCCAAGCTGGAAGCACTGCAGCACTGCCTCGGCGAAGCGGCAACAGGCTGTGCTGAAGCTAATCTGCATCGGTGACAAACCCCACAATGCAGAAGAGGTGTGGACAGCTCTGAAACAGCAGGCAGATCACTGGCTCACACCTCTGAACCTAAAGCCAGGAAAGGTCGTGTGTGACAATGGCCGGAACCTGGTGGCGGCTTTGAGGCGAGGCCAGCTGACACATGTTCCATGCGTGGCCCATGTGCTCAACCTCGTGGTTCAGCGGTTTATAAAGTCATACCCAGAGCTGTCTGATCTGCTGGTAAAAGTTCGCCGCCTGTCTGCACATTTTCGAAAGTCACCTACTGCTTCAGCCGGCCTTGCCGGCTTTCAGCGCCGTTTGCATCTTCCGGCTCACAGACTGGTGTGTGATGTCCCCACGCGTTGGAATTCAACTCTGCACATGTTGGTCAGGATATGTGAGCAGAAGAGGGCAGTTGTTGAGTACCTGCATCATCTAAGCCGTCGGGAAATGGGTCAAACTCCACACATAACACCTGAGGAGTGGAGATGGATGTCAGACCTATGTACCATCCTCAAACTTTGAGGACTCCACCAAGATGGTGAGTGGTGATGACGCCATTATTAGCGTCACCATACCGCTACTCTGCCTTCTAAAACGGTCTCTGCTGAAAAACAAACATGATGCATTGCAGGCGGAGCGCGATGAGTTGCAGCAAGAAACAGTAGTGGGTGTGGGTGATAACACACAGCCCAGCCTCGTCTCATCACAACGTGCAGTGGAGGACTATGACGAGGAGGAGGATGAAGACATGGAGCAACTCTCCGGCCAAATTGAGGATATGACATGCACACCAGTCATATCCTCGGTTCAGCGTGGCTGGCCAGAGGACAGGGTAGATGAGGAGGAGGAGGAGGAGGACAGCATGTTCAGTCATCTTGTTGGTCAGGCTACTGAAGTCCTGGCTGTTAAGAGTCTGGCGCACATGGCTGACTTTATGGTAAGCTGCCTGTCTCGTGACCCTCGCGTTAAGAACATCTTGGCCGACAATCATTACTGGTTGGTAACACTGTTAGACCCACGCTACAAGGAGAACTTTTTGTCTCTTATTCCCGTGGAGGAGAGGTCAACCAAAATGCAGCAGTTCCGGAAGGCCATAGTCACGGAAGTAGGCAAAGCATTCCCCTCACAAAACGCTAGCGGCATAGGTCAGGAATCAG
This sequence comes from Anomaloglossus baeobatrachus, assembly GCF_048569485.1. NCBI lineage: Eukaryota > Metazoa > Chordata > Amphibia > Anura > Aromobatidae > Anomaloglossus > Anomaloglossus baeobatrachus. The sequence continues at coordinate 63,260 of NW_027443436.1, read as the reverse complement.
TGGACAACCGAGGCGTACAGCCGAGAGAGGCACAAGTCCAATCCGCCAGAGGTAGGGGAACAGTCTTTAAGATGTGGGACAGTTTTCTCAGCCCCTCACGTACCACAGCCCCTGAGGTGCGGGGTAGTGCCACAAGAAATCCTAAGTTTGCCCAGATGCTGAAGGAGTACCTTGCAGATCGAACAACTGTACTCCGACATTCCTCTGTGCCTTACAATTATTGGGTATCCAAGCTGGACACGTGGCATGAATTGGCTCTCTACGCCTTGGAAGTCCTGGCCTGCCCTGCTGCTAGCGTTTTGTCAGAGCGTGTTTTTAGTGCCGCAGGTGGAATCATTACAGATAAACGCACCCGCCTGTCAACTGAAAATGCTGACAGGCTGACTCTGATCAAGATGAACAAGGGTTGGATTGGGCCAGACTTCACCACACCACCAGCAAATGAGAGCGGAATTTAAAGTTTGCCATGTACCTCCACTCACCCATGGGTACACACTTCTGGACTTTGGATAATGGCTGGACTGCTCCTCCTTCTCCTCATGCGCCACCATGATGACCGTTACAAATTGCAATACTTAGGCCTTTGTTTCAGGTATACCCCCAGTGGTAAATTTTTTCGCCCATTCTTTGCAGAATGGACATTACAACGACAGGAGACCCGCTCCTTTGCAATGGGAACAATGTTTTGAGGCCCTCATGCACGTCTCTACCCAGGGACAACGTGGAGCCTCCCAATTTTTGGCTGCCCTGCCTAAGGGCTATACTATAATACACCCACTTCCTGACAATGGACACTTAATGTTTTGAGGCCCTCATGCACGTCTCTATCCAGGGACAACGTGGAGCCTCTCAATTTTTGGCTGCCCTGCCAAAGGGCTATACTACAATAGACCCACTTCCTTACAATGGGCACTTCAAGTTTACAGGCCCTCATGCACGTCTCTACCCAGGGACAACGTGGAGCCTCCCAATTTTTGGCTGCCCTGCCAAAGGGCTATACTATAATACACCCACTTCCTTACAATGGGCACTTCAAGTTTACAGGCCCTCATGCACGTCTCTATCCAGGGACAATGTGGAGCCTCTCAATTTTTGGCTGCCCTGCCAAAGGGCTATACTACAATAGACCCACTTCCTTACAATGGGCACTACAAGTTTACAGGCCCTCATGCACGTCTCTACCCAGGGACAACGTGGAGCCTCCCAATTTTTGGCTGCCCTGCCAAAGGGCTATACTATAATACACCCACTTCCTTACAATGGGCACTTCAGGTTTACAGGCCCTCATGCACGTCTCTATGCAGGGGCATTGGTGAACCTCTGTGATACCAATGTGATATGACTGAAGTTTGAATGTGTGATTAGATAGGCATAATCATAATCAAAAGATAGGAGTGATCCCAGATATTATTTGATCCATCAATAATTCAGTATCAAAGAAGATGTCCTTTGGAGGGCCAAAATGATGACCAAGGAATACATGTCTTGAAGCAGTTTTAAGATAAAGGAAGTAACATTTACAGTTCCACTTACAGGAAACTTGTGGTTAGCTTAAAGATGAAATTTACGGCTCATTGCAATATTTCACTAAACTGTGGTCAGCCAGTTGTCAACTGGCAGGATGTGCAGGAAATGTGCAGGAAGCTGCCGGTGTCCACAACGGTTTGTGGTCAAGTTACATGAACATGACTCAGCTGTCACATGCTGGTGACCATGTAAACCCAACCTACAATATTTTCCTATAAAAAATACACCGAACTCGCTTAATGTTAGGGAAATACCTTCCAGGACATTGAAGTGTACGTACGCACTGTTCCTGTGATGCCATGCCAAGATGCCATGTTGATTCCTTATCATTAACTCGAGTTCCCTCCGATGTGAAAGGATTGCTACAACATAACGGTAATGTTGATGCATATTTCTGTTATTGTATAAGTTTCTATGACTATAGTTCTTATGCCTATGTACCATTGACTATATATATATTCATGTGCTATTAAAATAAATAGTATCTTGCTATAAAGAATATTAGTATTCGTGCCTGATTAGGATATCAGTGAGCGCTTCGTAAGTACGGGCTTTCAGCCCCCTTTTTAGTAGAATTTAGCAAGACATAAATTGGCGTAGTCGGCAGGATTACTTCTATAAGAAGTAAATAAATTGGCGTAGTCGGCAGGATTACTTCTATAAGAAGTAATTAAACTAATTTTTGTAATTTAGAAGTTAAAAACATATATTTGGCAAAATTCCAGATATTTTTTCAATCTTTTTGCATAGTGTCAAAATGTTCAGAAAACGTAAGGATAATGTTAAGGAGGTTGTTGTGGAGATCCCCAGCTGTAGTGAGGCTCCCTACAATCTTATAGCACATGAATTGGTCAATTGTGGATTGGCAGAACAATGGCAGAATAAGCTTAAGGGTTGTGAAGCTACTGATGTTGTGAATGTACTCAGTGGTGCCCCTGTGAAAACAGGTGATGTAGTGTCTTGTGGATTGGCAGAACAATGGCAGGACAAGCTTAAGGGTTGTGAAGCTACTGATGTTGTGACTGTACTCAGTGGTGCCCCTGTGAAAGCAGGTGATGTAGTGTCTTGTGGATTGGCAGAACAATGGCAGGACAAGCTTATGGGTAGTGAAGCTACTGATGTTGTGAATGTATTCGGTAGTGTCCCTGTGAAAACAGGTGATGTAGTGTCTTTAGGACGGCGCATCTGGATTTTGGCAAGTGCATATAGTGTAATGCATGAGCGTAATCTAAAGATGCAGAAGAAAAGTTCCCAGATGGAACAAAAGATGATAGAATTAGGTTGCCTGAAAACAGTTCTGGAATGTAATACCAGACTGTTGAAGGATAAATTGGAACATTATCAGAATGTGGCAGAAAAAGCTGCCATAAAAATTGCTCAAAATAAGTACAAGAAAAGAAGGGGAAAGGTAAATAAAATCAAAATTGCTCAAAATAAGTACAAGAAAAGAAGAGAAAAGGTAAATAAAACCAAAGTACATAAAAGTATCGTCTCAGCTTCTATAAACTGGGATCCTGATACTTGGGATGGGGATGTGTGGGATTCATCTTCATCATCTGATGAGGAGGATTACCATAAAGGGAAGATTCAGGCTAATCCAGTAAGGAGGCGCCTAGAGAGGACAGAAAATGAGATCATCCGGGAACATGTCCGGGATGGTCAGGGGAATCTGCAATATGACGAAGATGGTAATGCCATCATAAATGAGAGAACGATTCCTCATGTAAAAAATCGAGTAACCATTGAAGATTACTCTCAGGGAGAAGTATATAGCATTTTAACACAGTTTAGACAAAAACCAGGAGAAGGAGAAATTCCCTGGTTGGTCGGGGTGCACGATCTCGGAGGAGGTGGAGTGCACTTTGACGCCGGAGACGTGGCAAAATTTGTCACCATGTCTCGTGACCCAGAAATTCATAGATCAATAAAAAATTATTTTGTTGATCATAATGAGCATGGTACTCAAAACTTAATCATGATCTTAGCCCATGCTTTTCTGGACAAATACCCATCAGAAGCAGACTTTCCTATCAATGATAAACCTTGGTATACCTTAAAAGATGGTATGGAAAGGCTGAAGGAAGAAGCAATGAGGAATGCTCTTCCTCTTTTGGGAATGGATGATGATTATCTCCAGTACCCATTGACAGCCAGCATAAGAAATAGGCTGGTTAAACATGCTCCTCCAGCAGTTATTTTAACCTTAACTGTAGCGCTGACTGGAGAATCAATCTGTGTAGTTCTAGGGAGGATGAGGGAGTTACAGGATATGGGACAGTGGGATAAACCATCCCCTGGAGGCCAAGTTGGTAACAGTAAGCTAAACAATCCTGATTGGAAAGCGAAATCAGTAGGGGACGCCCCACGGGTGTCTCGCAAAGACATGTTCCAGGCTTTGCTTAAAGCCGGGATCAATAAGGAAACGATTGATGGAAAGGAGACAGGAGAATTATGGAAGTTGTACAAACAGAAAGTTCTATCTGCAAAGAAAGTGACCACTACAAATGTGGAAGGGGGTTAAAAAACCCCCAAGGTAAAGAAATCAGAGGGAAAAGGGGAAAAAACCCCAAAGAATGTGTCTTGGGAAGATTTTCAGTCAGTTTATCCATGGGAAGAACTGGCTGCAGCCGTGGCCACAAAGGTCACGGAAGGAAGGGCTAATACACAGACTGAAGTCTGTGTAAATGAAAGTTCAGAAGGAAGTGATTTACCATAGGTAGCCAGCCAAGCCCCCCTATTGATAAAAAGGGACAAACGTCCCTACGTCAATCTTAGCATACATTGGAAAGGGGGAAATGTTCAAAGAGTCCCAGCTTTGATTGACACGGGGGCGGAGGCTACTTTAATTCATGGAAACCCAGAAAAAATAAAAGGACCTCGAGTAAAAATTGCTGGACTAGGTGGTCAATTGATCACCGGGGTTCAGACACAGGTAGCTTTGAAAATAGGTAATTTTCCTATCAAGCAGTATACAGTGCTGGTAGTACCTATACCAGAATATATTTTGGGAATTGATATCCTAAAATGGATGACTCTTAATCTAACCAACGGAAAATTCTCCTTTGGGGTTATGTCTTGTCATAAGGAAATGCAGATCTCACATTATATCAATGATATAATGATACAAGGACAAGGTGAGCAAAGTGTGAAAGATCAATTGACAAAACTGATTGCTCATATGTGGAGAAAAGGATGGGAAATCAATGATGCCAAGGTTCAAGGACCGTCTCAGGTGGTAACATGTCTAGGGATTCAGTGGAACAAGGGGCACAGAGAGATCTTGCCCAATGCCAGACAGAAAATTATTAATTTTCTGGTCCCTAAATCCAAACAGAAGACTCAGTCTTATATTGGATTGTTTGATTTTTGGAGACAACATATCCCTCATTTGGGACAAATGTTGGCTCATTTGTACAACGTAACGAGGAAACAATATGAGTTCCAATGGGGAGAGGAACAGCAAAATGTGTTTGAGATGGTCAGGGAAGTGTGGCAAGACATTGAAGGGATTATTCAATCTACCAAGACCACTGTATTTCATGTCGATGCTCATGTCCCTACTAACTCACTTGAACGTTTGTTTAATTCAGAAGCAGATAAAGCAGCAACCATCAGACAAATCAGTCCAGCAGTTGACAAGGCAAGGTACAGCTGTTTGGGCACACCAGAAAGAGCGACGCCTTATTCAGCAGGTTTAGACCTCAGTACATTGGAAACTGTCGTGGTACCCCCAGGTAAGGTAAAACCAATTTCAGCAGGATTGGGTTGCCAGATACCAAAGGATCATTATGGTCAAATAGCCACTAGTTCTAGTTTGGGGTTAAAAGGAGCCATAGTGGTGGGAGGGGTAATAGAGGCAGATTATCAGGGAGAAATCAAGGTACTGATGCTAAATTTTGGAAATGAACCTTTGATATTGATGAAACACCAGAAGGTAGCTCAGATGTTGATAATTCCAATAAACTTGTCTGAAATAAGAGAAGGAACTGCCCCGGCAGAATTAACAATACGGGGTATTAAAGGTATTGGATCCTCTAATATTACAAATGTAGGAGCAAAAATATGGATTCAAAACCTCCAAGGACCGCCCTCAGAGACAGAGGTAATAGCGGTCGGAAAACATCGTACTCTCCTGATGAGACCAGGAGTGGGGAAGTGGGAATGTGTCCCACAAGAAAAATGTTATTTACAGGAATAATAGTGTATCTTTATTTGCAGAAGGTGTGGTAAATAAGCGGAATCCATGGTATCGGCTACTGGGAAGAGCTCGACAGTGATGAGATGGAGAAATTCCTGTGTTTGATGTTTGCCTCTTTGGTCGTTGGATGGACAAGTCTACATCAGGAGGAACCTGTGGCGAATTAATTTCTGATGCACCATCACATTTTCAACACACAGATTGCTGGCTCTGTACACATTCTCCAGTTACAGCCACCAGTATCCCTTATCTGGATGTCCCGGTATCGATGGAGGAAATCTTAAAGTAGAAAAGTTGTTCTGATCATCTTGCTGATAAAGACACTCAAAGTGTTCGTCTATAGAATACTACAGTACCCATTTCCATAGTGGGATGGATCAATCTTCCATGGTGGCAAGAAAATTTGAATGCAACAGTCACCAATTTGCAATATCTGGCTTTTAAGGGAGGAATTTGGGTACTAAGAAATAAGACTGGACTGACTAACCTGGGATTCATCCCTATGGGGAATCTAAAAATAAGTTTTGGGACAGCTATAAATACTGTAGATGCCTTTAAACCCAGCTTAGTGGAAAAGACAATTCATGATATGTTATGGCCTTATGCCAATATGTTCATAAATAAGACTAGTGAAACTTGTAGTAACATATCGGGAAATGTAATGTGTAATGATTCCTTTGAATATCGAGCAAATGCCAAAACACATGATATTCAAGGGAGCTTTTCAGATAATATTGCTTTTAGTTTTAATATACTGTACAAAAGTAGTGAAAGTGATTATATTTGTGATTCAACGTTTATCTAAACAAACCAAGAAAACAAAATTTGTGGCAAACAATATTTCTTGGTCATGGTATGGTATATTCCGAGTGATCTTCTTCTAGTGGAATACTGATGATGGAAAATAATCCCTGGGATCAAGGACCGATTGTGATACCAATGTGATATGACTGAAGTTTGAATGTGTGATTAGATAGGCATAATCATAATCAAAAGATAGGAGTGATCCCAGATATTATTTGATCCATCAATAATTCAGTATCAAAGAAGATGTCCTTTGGAGGGCCAAAATGATGACCAAGGAATACATGTCTTGAAGCAGTTTTAAGATAAAGGAAGTAACATTTACAGTTCCACTTACAGGAAACTTGTGGTTAGCTTAAAGATGAAATTTACGGCTCATTGCAATATTTCACTAAACTGTGGTCAGCCAGTTGTCAACTGGCAGGATGTGCAGGAAATGTGCAGGAAGCTGCCGGTGTCCACAACGGTTTGTGGTCAAGTTACATGAACATGACTCAGCTGTCACATGCTGGTGACCATGTAAACCCAACCTACAATATTTTCCTATAAAAAAATACACCGAACTCGCTTAATGTTAGGGAAATACCTTCCAGGACATTGAAGTGTACGTACGCACTGTTCCTGTGATGCCATGCCAAGATGCCATGTTGATTCCTTATCATTAACTCGAGTTCCCTCCGATGTGAAAGGATTGCTACAACATAACGGTAATGTTGATGCATATTTCTGTTATTGTATAAGTTTCTATGACTATAGTTCTTATGCCTATGTACCATTGACTATATATATATTCATGTGCTATTAAAATAAATAGTATCTTGCTATAAAGAATATTAGTATTCGTGCCTGATTAGGATATCAGTGAGCGCTTCGTAAGTACGGGCTTTCAGCCCCCTTTTTAGTAGAATTTAGCAAGACAACCTCACAATTTTGGACTGCCCTGGCAAAGGAAAATACTACAAAGACTCACTTCCTCAAAATGGGCACATTAGACTCAAGAGGCCTTCATGTACGTCTCTTCTCAGGGACATCGGAGTGCCACACAATGTTTTCACGTAAAATCTTTCATGTATTAATCTCAAAAAGTAACATACACCAGCTCTATCTCACTATTGGGTATGTGCCCTTAACATTTCTGCCATGAAAAATCATTTTGGGGTCATTTTGGAAGGTTTTCTGGTGAGTCCGTAAAAATGGCGTGAAACGCGGACAAAATTGTTCACAGCTGTGACGTTTGAGTGATAAATGCTTCAAGGGGTCTTCCCCATGCTGTTGCCATGTCATTTGAGCACTCTTCTGAGACTTTTGTGCCATTTTTAGGGTTTCTCCATGCTGCCGGGGGGTCATTTCACAAAAATACTCGGGTCTCCCATAGGATAACATTGGGCTCGTTGCTCGGCCCGAGTACACGAGTATCTTGGGAGGCTCGGCCCGAGCTTCGAGCACCCGAGCTTTTTAGTACTCGCTCATCACTATTGTCTACAGTCAACCAGCAGTCAGGGAAGGTCGGGTGCGACAATGATGCAAACCAGTCTGCGACCCTTCTTCAGGGCAATGTGACACACGTGCCTTGTATGGCTCACGTGTTGAACCTGGTTGTCCAGCAATTTTTAAAATACCATCCCGGCCTACATGGCCTTGTGCAGCGGGCACGCTGCTGTGTGCTCACTTTCATCCTTCGCACCCAGCAGCTCAACAACTGTCATCGCTCCGGAAGTCTTAGGGTCTGGCGGTTAAACGCCGGAAATGCGATGTTCCGACACGCAGGAATTGGAATCTGCACATGTTGCAGCGTGTGTGGCAGCACCGCAGAGCCCTGCTGAAATACGGTATGACGTACACCCTGGGCTAACTTGATCCAGAGGTGGTGCAGATCACGCTGCTGGAGTGGTGTCAGATCAAGGACCTATGCACCCTTCTACACAGTTTACAAATGTCGACGAAGATGTTTAGCACTGGCAATGCCATTCTCAGCGTGACAATTCTGGTCATCTACATGATGGAGCACACTGTAAGCATTATTCGGAGTCAGGTATTGGTCCAAGAGGAAGTTGAGGAAGTACAGGAGGAGTCATATGCAGAAGGGATAATAAGATCTACAAGGTCCATACGGTAAGCGGCACCTAGGCAGCAGTTATGGTGGGGGATAGGGATTAACAAGGGCGCATAGTATCAGCAAAAATTGTTGAGGAAGGTGCAGGAGCCATGAAGAAATGGAGGACGAACTTGCGATGGGCATGGAAGACTCAGCAGATGAGTGAGAGCTTGCTCACATTTCGGTTGTGCGAGGTTGGGGGGAGAGGGCAGAGGAAGGAGGCACGATTCTCACCTCTCTGCCACCAACACACCAAGGACTTGGTCCTCCTGGATGCACAAGACACATGAGCGTCTTCTTGCTGCACTACCTACAACATGACCCTCGGATTGTAGGAATTCGAAGTAATGCTAACTACTGGGTTGCCACACTGTTAGATCCCCAGTACAAGACAAAATTTGGCGAAATAATTCCTGCCATATAAAGGGACGCACGTGTACAGGAGTATCTTCAGAAGGTGTTACGCAATCTTCGATCTGCTTTTCCACTAAACACCAGTGCTGCACAGAGTGAATCTCAACGCTTTGTCATGGATAGGAGGAAATGGTCTTTTACTTGTCCACATCTGAGGGACCGAGGGCTGGCTGTTGTGCTGAGATGCCATTGAGTACGGTGTCCCTGCAGAGTTGCACTTTTGGTCATATACAAAATGAGTTGAAAAAGGACAGATGCGGGTGAAAAGGGGAACAGGTGTGTTGGAAAGGGGAAAAAAGTTTTGGTCCGTGGGTTTGGTGGTTAAGCAAAAGTAACATTTGATGAAGAAACACCATCTGTTACGGTGGGACTGGCAGATTTGGATAAGGTGGTATATACTATGTTACCGCTATATAACGTAAATTAATAAGAAAAGAAAGAGAAAGGTATATATCCCCATCAGCAGTCAGTGTCCACCGTGCTCCCAGATGGAAAAGGAGAGGTTGGCAACTGGAAGGTTCGGTGGAGGATACAGAGCTGTGTGGCTATGAAACTAATAGTAGCCTGAACCAAGTTAGACGCCACTCGGATCTTGAGACTGGGAGCCCTGTTAGCGTAACAGGGTCCACACGCCCACCCAGCCCAGGAACTCCCTGTTAACATCACAGGGGCCATTCAGGACGCTGACCGTGTGCATTGGGGCCACACCTGTGAACAGCAGGCGCATCAGCAGCAGCAGGCCTGTTAATGCCACTGGGCTGCACAAGCAGGACTTGTAGGACAGGAGCTGGTCTTAACCGTTCTGCGTTACCAACTGTGGTGGCGGCCTGCATCGACGCCCTATCCCTGCCTACCTCTGGCCTAAAGCCGCAATGGGTTCAACACATGGAGGTGTGCTCTTTCGGAGCATAATAGAAGACTGCGCACCTCCTTGTTGTCTCCAGCCCCTTTTATAAACTGGGTCCGCCCCAAACCAGGGTGGACCACAATGCACCTCCTGGAGACAAAAGCAGAGTGATACGTCATGAGTGGCATAACTAGCGTCCTATTTGGAACCGCAACTTCAATGATGACCTCATGGCTGTCATGACCCAAACACCTCACCAGTCATCGTCTGACCATCAATAATGCGGTGACAAGTCATAAGGGCGGGCCTCTGCAAGCCATTTGGGAGTGGCCGGGCCACATCGTCAGGACACCTGATGCCCTGTGGTCTAAATGGGCCCCCCACATCAGGGGCAGGGCCAAAGAGTTCATTACCGGACCTAGTTTCTGATGCAGTAAGTGCCTGACCATGGTCAGTTGCATGAAATACAGTCTCTGAAAAAAGACTATCAGCTTTAGCATGGTGTCTAGGCACAACACAGGACTTAGACCCGGCACGGAGTGCAAGTACCTGTGCAAAGAGGCTTTTCGCACTAAGTGTGGGAGCATGCGCTGTAGCCCGAAATTGAGACTTAGCCTCAGGAATGGCACAGTCAGGCTGAGCATACTCACTAGGCGAAACACTGGAGTTAGGCTGCGGCTGGGGTAAATCGGCACACGCATGCGCACTAGCTGCCTCTCCACACTTAGACGTGGAGGAGAAAGCAGCCAGCTGGACAACCCGAGGCACAGGCCTAAATGGCAGCTGATGCCTGGGCGCAACTGAAACCGCAGCAGGCTGCTTGCGTTTAAGGCGTCACCGTTTTGTAACAACAAATAACATCAAAAAGAACAGGTGTACTTCTTCCCATGGATAATCTGATATGATCCCTTTTTTCATGGACACGACCATCGCTAACAAATGTAGATGAGGCCAAATCAGCAGCTGCTTCAATGGATCTGAATTGCTCCATAAAGTGGCCTCTCCTCCACCCCAATTTCAAGATCCCAAATACTCCATTCCTCTGTGGTGTCAATCCAATCGCACTTGCTTCCTAACAGCTCTCAAGTTTCCACCAGCCCTGCTGAGTATGGGGTGACAGAGATGGTTGAGTTTGCATAGCTGTTCAGTCGCACTATAGCCTGGGAATCAGAGGTCTGCTCCAAAGCTGCAATGAGTACAGACAAGGAAGTTATTATTATTTTTATTATTATTGATTTATAGAGCACCATTGATTCCATGGTGCTGTACATGAGAAGGGGGTTACATACAGAATACATATACAAGTAACTATAGACAGACTGGTACAGAGGGAAGAGGGCCCTGCCCTTGCGGGATTACATTCTAAAGGATTTTTGGGAGGAGACAGTAGGAGTGGTGTAGGTTGAGCGTCAAGTACGTATGGTGGTGGTGTCATTGAAGGTTATAGTCATTTCTGAACAGATGAGTTTTCAGATTCAGTTTGAAGCTTGCGTGTGTAGCATATAATCTAACGTGTTGAGGTAGCGAGTTCCATGAGACAGGGGAAATGATCTGCGCAGATAGCCTGAAGCTTTGTGACTGGGATCCAGGCCCCGATGAAGAAGGTGCTGTGCCTAATCTACACCCTCATTTCCAAAAATTAAATCCTCCTGGTGGAGACAATGGGGAACATGATGAGGAGCACAGATACCTGATTGGAAGGACAACTTTACTATTCGGTCAGGGCAGGAAGAGGTTGTCTCGGAGGACTCAGGACGAGGGGAATGAAAACACACAGGATTATTGATGAGGTTGGAGACAACACTTACTGTCAAACCAAAGTCAGCCAGTCGATGAGGTCAGCAGAGGAGGTGGAGGAGGATGCTACTGACGACGAGGTTACGTTGCGTCTTCCTGGCCAGAGACAAAGTACTGGAAGCACGTCAACAACTGAATCCTGGACCACAACTTTGACTCTGAGCAGATGTCGTGTTGGCTATGCAGGTCACATGGGCTGTAAGCCTTTCCTAGCCTGTGAATTTTTGGACATCGCAAAGGATCACCAAAGTCATGTAATCTGTAAGATTTGTCATCAATCTGTAAGTAGAAGGCAAAAACCCACATTTTTGAGTACTTCCTCCATGAAGTATCACATGGATATGAATTGACAGCGTGAAGGTGTATTGCTCAGCTTTAGCAACTGTCAACGCAATATGCTTATTTGCCGTTCATTGCATGCATTGTTGCAGACTACACACAAGGGGCTGCTGTTTTTTTGGATCTGCCTTTGGTCACTATAGCAATATAAAATTGCTCTTCGGATGTGGACTTGGAGATGCTGTCTATGAACAGAAGGAAAAGCTAAAGGTGTGTGTTACAGCAAGGAGCCACTGCGGAAACACTTCATTCAATTGTGAGGGGAGTTGTGTTGTACTTTGATGATGAGCACTGTAATGTCAGTGAGCAGCATCCTGTGCCACAGACCAACATTCTTACGGTGCTGTCTATACTGTTTACCGTGAGAGGAGCGTAAAGTCTGTATTTCTGGCAACTGGACATCACAGTACCCGGGTACGGTAGGCTGTGCCCAGACAATAATGCGGGCACGCAACACTTTGTTTTATTAGCAAAACACATATATGTTCTGGGTAGGCCGACTATATAGACAATAAGACTTGCTGCCTCTGCACTGTCAAATTGTCACGTACAGTTTAAATCATAGAGGGACAGCAACACATGTTTGCATTGACTGTTGCTTTTCAAGATTTCCATGACTGTGTTGCAGAGCTGTGTGGTTTGCATTCACACTGTTATCATCTGCAATATCTGTGAGGCTTCAGCTAACAAGGGTATTCAGGGGGGGTCATGTGTTTTGTCTATGTTTAGGTAGATAACTTGTAAGCTCTTGTGATGCGCCACTGGTAAGTCGTGTCCGCACACACACACACACACACACACACACACAAACACACAATTACTGCTACACAGAGGGATTAGCAGGTAGTAGGCAACAGAATAGATTGTTGAATTATTTTAATTGTATGCATGGTTCTTATTGTTTGTTTTGGTAAAGTTAAACAATCATTTATCAACCTAACTGCCTAGAGTCCTTTTCCTGTTGCCTGGTTTTGCTGCATACTGGGGAGCCCACCCTGTACACGACTTAAAATGAAGCATAAGTTGCAATGTGAATTACACTGTGCTACAATGCGGCCTAGCGTGCCTGTGCAACCACCGCCTGCCCCATCAAGTGCATCTGCGTGCTCTTCATCCTCTGTGACTGTGGGGACAGCAGTCACACATGGTTTTTCACACTGAACTTCCACTCCTTTACCCGCAACAGGGAGTGTGATTGGCAGGTCATCACTTGTTTTGGAAGTGGAAACAGAAGGTATTGTTGAACTGTCAGACATCGAGAGAACCATCATTGGATGCAGGCTACATTATATCCACGCCTGCACCTTCGTCACAGATTGCCTGGACTACCTGCAGTTAATAATTGCATTCCAGAAATGGAAAGGAGTGTAGAATGCACATGTGTTGTACCTTGCTTGGCAGCAAAGTAACACTAACTTAGTATTCCAGACAATTTTAGAAAGGCAGAAAAAGAGTCAGCTCTTTGTGCAAATTAAATAGCGTGGCAAAAGTGGACAGATGGGTACAGTGGCCGTGTTCTGTGGGTACCAGGACAGTAAAAGAAGCCTCACTTTCTATCCCTCCTAATGATCAAATGCAGCAAGGAATTCCCTGAGTTTGCTATAAAATTAGCATAGCTAAATGTGCAGGAGGGTGTCATGCAGAGCTGCTAGAAATAGCGTGGCACCAGTGGGGCACTAATGGAATACAACAGCCAGTTCTATGATGCCACTAAATGGCAGTATTTTTTGCTATCATTATAGCTTATTAAAAACAGAGCAGGAGGGTGTAATGCAGAGGTGCTAAAAATAGCTTGGCACCAGTGGGGCACTAATGGAATACAACAGCCAGTTCTATGATGCCACTAAATGGCAGTATTTTTTGCTATCATTATAGCTTATTAAAAACAGAGCAGGAGGGTGTCATGCAGAGGTGCTAGAAATAGCTTGGCACCAGTGGGGCACTAATGAAATACAACAGCCAGTTCTATGATGCCACTAAATGGCAGTATTTTTTGCTATCATTATAGCTTATTAAAAACAGAGCAGGAGGGTGTAATTCAGAGGTGCTAGAAACAGCTTGGCACCAGTGGGGCACTAATGGAATACAACAGCCAGTTCTATGATGCCACTAAATGGCAGTATTTTTTGCTATCATTATAGCTTATTAAAAACAGAGCAGGAGGGTGTCATGCAGAGGTGCTAGAAATAGCTTGGCACCAGTGGGGCACTAATGGAATACAACAGCCACTTCTATGATGCCACTAAATGGCAGTATTTTTTCCTATCATTATAGCTTATTAAAAAAAGAGCAGGAGGGTGTCATGCAGAGGTGCTAGAAATAGCTTGGCACCAGTGGGGCACTAATGGAATACAACAGCCAGTTCTATGATGCCACTAAATGGCAGTATTTTTTGCTATCATTATAGCTTATTAAAAACAGAGCAGGAGGGTGTAATGCAGAGGTGCTAGAAATAGCTTGGCACCAGTGGGGCACTAATGGAATACAACAGCCAGTTCTATGATGCCACTAAATGGCAGTATTTTTTGCTATCATTATAGCTTATTAAAAGCAGAGCAGGAGGGTGTCATGCAGAGGTGCTAGAAATAGCTTGGCACCAGTGGGGCACTAATGGAATACAACAGCCAGTTCTATGATGCCACTAAATGGCAGTATTTTTTGCTATCATTATAGCTTATTAAAAACAGAGCAGGAGGGTGTCATGCAGAGGTGCTAGAAATAGCTTGGCACCAGTGGGGCACTAATGGAATACAACAGCCAGTTCTATGATGCCACTAAATGGCAGTATTTTTTGCTATCATTATAGCTTATTAAAAACAGAGCAGGAGGGTGTCATGCAGAGGTGCTAGAAATAGCTTGGCACCAGTGGGGCACTAATGGAATACAACAGCCAGTTCTATGATGCCACTAAATGGCAGTATTTTTTGCTATCATTATAGCTTATTAAAAACAGAGCAGGAGGGTGTAATGCAGAGGTGCTAGAAATAGCTTGGCACCAGTGGGGCACTAATGGAATACAACAGCCAGTTCTATGATGCCACTAAATGGCAGTATTTTTTGCTATCATTATAGCTTATTAAAAACAGAGCAGGAGGGTGTCATGCAGAGGTGCTAGAAATAGCTTGGCACCAGTGGGGCACTAATGGAATACAACAGCCAGTTCTATGATGCCACTAAATGGCAGTATTTTTTGCTATCATTATAGCTTATTAAAAACAGAGCAGGAGGGTGTCATGCAGAGGTGCTAGAAATAGCTTGGCACCAGTGGGGCACTAATGGAATACAACAGCCAGTTCTATGATGCCACTAAATGGCAGTATTTTTTGCTATCATTATAGCTTATTAAAAACAGAGCAGGAGGGTGTAATGCAGAGGTGCTAGAAATAGCTTGGCACCAGTGGGGCACTAATGGAATACAACAGCCAGTTCTATGATGCCACTAAATGGCAGTATTTTTTGCTATTATTATAGCTTATTAAAAACAGAGCAGGAGGGTGTCATGCAGAGGTGCTAGAAATAGCTTGGCACCAGTGGGGCACTAATGGAATACAACAGCCAGTTCTATGATGTCACTAAATGGCAGTATTTTTTGCTATCATTATAGCTTATTAAAAACAGAGCAGGAGGGTGTCATGCAGAGGTGCTAGAAATAGCTTGGCACCAGTGGGGCACTAATGGAATACAACAGCCAGTTCTATGATGCCACTAAATGGCCGTATTTTTTGCTATCATTATAGCTTATTAAAAACAGAGCAGGAGGGTGTCATGCAGACATGCTGCAAATATCTTTGCACTAGTGTGACTAGACAAAAGTCCAATAGCCACGTTTAGGATGCCACTAGGTACAATGACTGTTTGCTAGTATAATGGCTTAGTTAAAAAGAGTTTGAGTGTGCAATGCAGGCAGACGTGCTGCAAATATCTTTGCACTAGTGGGACTAGACAAAAGTACAATAGCCACGTTTAGGATGCCACTAGGTACAATGACTGTTTGCTAGTATAATGGCTTAGTTAAAAAGAGTTTGAGTGTGCAATGCAGGCAGACGTGCTGCAAATATCTTTGCACTAGTGGGACTAGTCAAAAGTCCAATAGCCACGTTTAGGATGCCACTAGGTACACTGAGTGTTTGCTAGTATAATGGCTTAGTTAAAAAGAATTTGAGTGTGCAATGCAGGCAGACGTGCTGCAAATATCTTTGCACTAGTGGGACTATAGCAAAGTCCAATAGCCACGTTTAGGATGCCACTAGGTACACTGAGTGTTTGCTAGTATAATGGCTTAGTTATAATGAGTTGGAGTGTGCAGAGGACAGGAGGGTACAGTGCCAGGATTGTGGGGCTCTGGGTAGAGGAATAGAAGCCTGCCTTTCTATTCCCTCCTAATGGGGAAGTGCAGCGACGAAATCCCTGACCTTGGCTACACAGACGCTGTCTCTGTTTTCAGGACCTGTCACCTATGGCTCGGACCCTGCTGGTACGAGCCCCTAAAAGGACTGATAGAAAGTGCTCTCCCTAAGCTGTCCAGCGCTGTGGATGGAGCGCATACAGCTGTATTGGCGATAGGATTTAGGACAGAGCTGCGCCAGTGATGTCTGACACCAAGGACGCAGAAGAGATAATGGCGTCCGGACGGGCAGATACTCGTTTTTATAATGCAGGGACATGTGACATGGACATCCTATCATACATGCCGTTGCTTCTCTGGCTAAAAGTCCACTTAGCTGTGTGTGTGTCTGGGATTGGCTGGCATGCTGGCCCGCCCCACTACACGCGCGCGCTTAGGGAAGGAAGACAAGGAAAAAAAAAAAAATGGCGATCGCCATTATACAAACAGCAGTGATCTGAAGGCGCTGTTGCCGCACACTATACACTGAAATGTCATAATAGTGTGAGTCACAGAGTGACTTACACTATTACAGCGGAAAGACAGCTAGGAATTAGCTGTTTTTTTGCTGCTAGAACCGTTCTTGAACGTTTCTAGAACTATCGAGCTTTTGCAAAAAGCTCGAGTTCTAGTTCGATCTAGAACAGGCCCCAAAATCAATCGAGCTTAGAACTGGAGAACCTCGAACCGCGAACCGCGCTCAACTCTAGTTTTTAGGAGGAAATGTTTTTATGAGAATTGGATGGATGGAAAGAGACTTGAAGAGACCGTGTGCATTTGTATGTCCTAAATGGTATAGTTTTGTGGAAAATTTTATAAAAAATTTTGGTTTGGTGAGTGCGAAAAATGAAGTATGGAAAGAAAAGAAAAGTGTTTAGAAAATTATTGGGGAGAAGGAAATGCAGTGCAATATTAATACTCTGAGAGGTGAGGATGTTGGGAAAGTTTGGCAAAGTATGATGATGATTGGAATAACGAATAGACAGAGAGAGATAGTATGGCAGAGTTTGCATGGGGCATTACCTGTGAGAGAATTCTATAAGTACAGGGGTGTGGTGCGGAGTGAGCTGTGTCCAAGAGAAGAGTGTGCGGGAAGTGAGAGTATTATGCACTTGTTCTGGAATTGTGGGGTGGCTCGAGATGTGTGGAAGGGGATGGGTCCATTATTCAAAGAACTGACTGGGTTAAGTAATTTGTTTTTTCGTGTGGCTATGTTTGGACTGAGTGTGGCTTGTATGCAAAAGCAAAGAATTCTATTCATTATGATAGCCATTATACTCCGGCCTGTGGACATGTATCAGAATGAGGCAAAAAGACAATTGAGCAATACCTGTTGCTACTGTATTTTACCATCTAATCCTGTTTCCTTCTTTAAGACCAAGTTGGATGATCTCCTGGATTCTGCGCTTGAACTTAGTGTCATTTCCAAGAGGGAGAAGGATTTCATGACTAAAAAAAATTCCACCACCCCTACGTTGTATTTATTACCTAAAGTGCACAAAAACCTGACGGAACCACCAGGTAGGCCCATTGTCTCTGGGATTGGGGGTTTGTTTGAGAAACCGTGTATCTATCTTGATTTTTTTTTTTTTGCAGCCCCTTGCATAGTCATTACCTTCGTATATTCGGGACTCCACGGATCTGATTCAAGTACTGGAACTGTAATATATTCCAGATGGCACCTTATTGGTGTCAGTTGACGTGGAGTCCCTTTATACGAGCATTTCACATGATTAAGGCATTGGGGCTGTAACCTATTTTCTTAACCTACAGTTCCAGAGGGATAGGAGACATGGTTCTTTCCTTTTAGGCCTCCTGAGAATGGTTTTGGATAAGTCATTTTTGTTTTTGATTGCACTTATTACAGATAGGTGTCAGGTACTGCTATGAGGGCGAGATGCACGCCCTCATATGCAAATGTTTTTTTGGGGTGGTGGGAAGAGATATGTGTCTATAAACAGAAACCCTTCGCGAGGAGTGTATTAAAATGGGTCAGATTTTTTGATGACATTCTGTTTTTATGGACAGGATCTTTAGAAGACTGCGTGCATTTCATCTCCATTTTGAATCAGAATGTCTGGAACATCAAACTGACATGGAAGAATTCGGACCACCACCTGGATTTTCTGGACTTGAACATCTGCCTGGAAAACAACTCTGTCACCTCTACTATATTCCGAAAACCTACGGCCACGAATAGCATACTCCATTACCGTAGTTTTCATCCGAGACATATCTTGAATGGTATACCAAAGAGCCAATTCTACAGAATTAAAAGGAATTGCAGTAAAGTACAGGACTTCAAACATCATGCACGGGACTTGACCTGAAGACTTAGATGGAGGGGATATCCTCAAAAAATTATTTCACGGGTTTATAATCAGGCCAAGTGGGCCAACCGAGGGGAACTCATGGTCCCGAGTAGAGTTCAGCGAGGTTCGAGGTTCGCCAATTTCATGTTCGAGTAATTTTGGGGGTGCTCGAGAATGAACGCGAGCTTTATGCTAAAAGCTTGATAGCTCAAGTTACGTTCGAGAACAGTTCGATCAGCAAAAAGCCTAGCTATTTACTAGCTGGCTTTTCACTGTAATAGTGTGAGTCACTCTGTGATTCACACTATTTCACTCTGTGACTCCCACTATTATCTAATTTCAGCGTATAGTGTGCGGGGGCGGCGCGTTTAGATCAGTGCTGCTGGGATAATGGCCAGCATGTCAGCCAATCTCAGACACACACACAGCTAAGTGGTCTTTTTTGCCAGACAAGCAAGGGCATGTGTCATAGGCTGTCCATGTCACATGTCCTTGCATTATAAATACGCGCATTTTCTCTCATGGCGCCATTATCTGCTTTCTGCGTGTGTCAGTCACTGCTCACGCAGCTCCTGGCGCCGCTCCGGCTGTGTACGCTATACACACAGCGCTCTACAGATTAGGGACAGAAGTTTACTTCAGTCCTTTTCAGGGCTCATTTTCTCGGGCTCAGAGCCATAGGTGACAGTCAGGTCCGTGGAAACGCTGTATACAGCTTCAGATAACAGCGTCTGTGTAACTAAGCTCAGGGAATTCCTTGCTGCATTTCACCATTAGGAGGGATAGAAAGTGAGGCTTCCTTTCATGTCCACTGACCCAGAGAACCTGGCCACTGTACCCACCTGCCCACTTTTGCCACGCTATTTTTATAGCAAACAGTGCTGGACATAAGTGGCATCCAAAAAGTGGCTGCTCTACTAATTTTGTGTCCCACTGGTGCCAAGCATTTTCCAGCACCTCTGCATTAAACCCTCATGCACATTTTGCTACGCTATTTTTATAGCAAATAGTGCTGAATATAAGTGGCATCCAAACAGTGGCTGCTATACTAATTTTGTGTCCCACCGGTGCCAAGCATTTTCCAGCACCTCTGCATTAAACCCTCATGCACATTTTGCTACGCTATTTTTATAGCAAATAGTGCTGAATATAAGTGGCATCCAAACAGTGGCTGCTATACTAATTTTGTGTCCCACCGGTGCCAAGCATTTTCCAGCACCTCTGCATTAAACCCTCATGCACATTTTGCTATGCTATTTTTATAGCAAACAGTGCTGCCAGTTTTAGGGCCATAGTTGCATTGTCAGGGATAGTCAGTGTTGGTTCTTCAGCTGTCAATAAAGTTAGACCACCTCTGAAATCTACACCACCTCTCAATTTTTGCTACCTCATTTTAAGTGACTAATCTTGTCTAACAAAATGAGTGGCAAAAGGACAGATACTGGTGGAAAGGGGAACAGGCGTGTTGGAAAAGGAAAAAAAGTTTGTGCCCGTGGGGAAGGTGGCAAAGCTACATTAACATCTGCTGAAGATCAGCCATCTTCCAGCAAAAGTAAGATGTCTACTACTTTCACTTTCCGTGGACAATCCGATGTGGACAATCCGATGTGCTCCCTTTTTTACGGACCCGAACAACTGTAAGAAAGGTAGATGATGCACAAAAAAAGAACATGCTTGAATGGATCTCAAGTGCTCCAATAAGTGCCCTCTCCTCCACCTCAACTACCACATAAAAAAAACAGTCCTCTGAGTTGTCATCCCAATCACAATTGCTTTCTCCCAGCTTTCAAGTCTCCACCCGCCCTGCACAGTATGGTGTACCAGAGATGGCTGAGTCTGCAGAGCTGTTCAGTCACACTATAGCCTGGGAATCAGAGGTCTGCTCCCAAGGTACAGTGAGTACAGACCAGAAAATGGTCTGCAGTGATGCCCAGAACCTTTGTGACTCAGATTCAGGCCCTGATGACCAACTTTCTGAGCATAATGTAGACCCTTATTCCCAAACTGTAACACCTGTTGGTGGAGACAATGAGGAACATACTGATGACGATGAGACACAGATACCAGATTGGGATGACAACTTAAATATTCGGTCAGGGCAGGAAGAGGCTAGGTCTGAGGGCGAGGGAAGTGCAAACACAACGCTTGATGATGAAGTTCTAGATCCCACTTACTGTCAACCCACAGTCAGGCACTCGAGGAGGTCAACAGAGGTGGTGGAGGAGGATGCAACTGACGACAAAGTTACCTTGCGCCTTCCTGGACAGAGTCGGAGTACTGGTAGCACGTCTACAACTGCATCCTCAGCCTCCACTCTGCCTCTGAACACAAGTCGGGGTGGCTTTGCAGGTCGCATGTCCTCTAAGCCTTGCCTAGCCTGGGCCTTTTTTGAACTTGCAAAGAATCTCCCAAATCATGTGATCTGTAAAAATTTGTCATGAATCTATAAGTAGAGGCAAAACGCTCACCAGTATGACAACTTCTTCCATGAATAGTAACATGAATACCAAGCATAATTCCCTGTGGGAAGCTCACTGTGCTGCAATGCGGCCTAGCGTAGCGGCCCAACCACTGCCTGCCCCTTCCAGTGCATCCACGTGCTCTTCATCTTCTATTACTAAGGGGACAGCTGTAACACCTGGTTTTCCACGCACACCTTCCACCACTGTAACCGCAACAGGCAGTTTGCTTGTTAGGTCGTCAGTTGGTTTGGAAGGGGAAACAAGTGCGTGTGTACAGCTCTCTCAGACATCGATTGCACCAACGTTGGATGAAGGCAACATAATGTCTACGCCTGCACTTTCCTCACAAACCTGCATTTTTCCAGGGACACCCTACTCACCACCGTCTACACACAGCATCCAGATCTCTGTCCCTCAGATGTGGACAAATAAAAGGCCATTTCCTCCGACCCATGACAAAGCTAAGAGGTTGACTTTATCCTTCTGTAAGCTCTTGGCTAAGGAAATGCAGCCTTTCCGCCTGGTGGACACAGAGTATTTTTGAGACCTTATGTCCATCACAGAGCCCCAGTACCAGATGTCCAGTCACCACTACTTCTCTAAGAAAGGTGTGCCTGCGCTACACCAGCATGTCACACACAACATCACCGCTTCCTTGACAAACTGTGTGTGAATGGGTGCATTTCACCACCAATACTTGGACCAGTAAGCATGGACAGGGGCGTTACATGTTGCTGACTGGGCACTGGGTAACTATGGTGATAGATGGAGAAGGGTCTACTGAACAAGTCTTGCCATCCCCACGACTTGTGCATCAATCCTCTGTATGTATAAGTTCCTCCAACGCTTCTGCCTCCTCAACCTCGTCTGGGTCCTCCACCTCCACCCCAAGCCTGCCTGGTCAGGCCACCAGCGTTTTAACTGCGCACAAGGAATCCCGCACACCTCCTTACTATGCTGGCAGCAGAGCGCAATGGCATCAGGCGGTCTTTAGCTTGAAATGTCTTGGAAATAAGAGTCACACAGCGGCTGAGTTGTGGGCAGCTCGGCTGTCCGAGTTTCATAAATGGTTGTCTCCACTCAACCTGCAGCCAGGTAAGGCCGTGTGTAACAATGCTGCAAACCTGGGTGCGGCCCTTCGCCTGGGCAAGGTGACATACGTGCCTTGTATGGCTCATGAGTTGAAACTTGTTGTCCAGCAATTTTTAACACACTATCCCGGCCTAGATGGACTTCTGCACAGGGCACAAAAACTGTCTGCTCACTTCTGCCGTTCAACCGCCGCAGCTGAGCGACTTGCATCACTCCAGAAGTCTTTCGGCCTGCCAGTTCATCGCCTGAAATGTGATGTGCCGACACGCTGGAATTCGACTCTCCACATGTTACAGCGACTGTGGCAGCACCGCCGAGCCCTGGTGCAATACGTCATGATGTATAGCCTGGGCCAACGAGATGCAGAGGTGGGGCAGATAACCCTGATGGAGTGGTTTCAGATCAAGGACCTATGCACCCATGGCGACGAATATGTTTAGCGCTGGCAATGCCATTATCAGCATGACAATTCCAGTCATTTTCATGCTGGAGCACACGCTAAACATTATTCGGAGTCAGGGGGTGGTTCAACAGGAAGGGGAGGAAGTACATGAGGATTCATATGCGCAAGGGATAACAACATCACCAAGGTCCAGACGTTCATCATCACCAAGGCGGCAGGCATGGGACGGTGGGGGAGAGGGATTAACAAGGGCGCATGGTAGCAGGCAAAATGTTGAGGAAGGTGCAGGAGAACATGAAGAAATGGAGGACGAACTGTCCATGGACATGGAAGACTCAGCAGATGAGAGAGACCTTGGTCACATTTCAGTTAAAAGAGGTTGGGGGGGAGATGTCAGAGGAAGAAAGAACGGTTAGCACCTCTATACCACAAACACAGCAAGGACTTGGTCCGCATGTATGCGCAAGACACATGAGCGCCTTCTTGCTGCACTACCTACAACATGACCCTCAGATTGTCAAAATTAGAAATGATGATGACTACTGGATTGCCACACTATTAGATCCCTGGTACAAGTCCAAATTTTGTGAAATAATTCCAGCCATAGAAAGGGACGTACATATGCAGGAGTATCAGCAGAAGCTGTTACTCAATCTTAGCTCTGCTTTTCCACCAGACCCCAGTGGTGCATGGAGTGAATCTCCCTGTTGTAACTTGATAAACATGGGACAGTCTCGTCATCAACAGTCTAACCGTACCAGCAGCACCGTATCTGGTGCTGGTAACAGCAATTTTATTGAATCGTTTCATAGGTTTTTTTAGACCATCCTTTGCAAGGCCAACAGAGACAAGAGTCTGACACATAGTCAACGGCTGCAGAGGATGATACAGGAGTATCTCCAAATGAACATCGATGCCATGACTTTGCAACTGGAGCCTTGCTCATTTTTGGCATCAAATCTTGAAAAATGGCCTGAGCTCGCCACTTATGCCTTGAAGATCTTGTCGTGTCCAGCTGCCAGCGTTGTCTCTGAACGTGTCTTCAGTGCTGCTGGGTGTGTGCTGACAGATAAGCGCACGCGTCTGTCCAGTGACAATGTGGACAGACTAACGTTGATCAAGATGAACAAGTCATGGATCAGCAAGGACTTTGCTACCCCTGTGTCATCCTGGGGAGAGTAAATACTTGTGTATTTGGAATGTGCTTGATGCAAATGTACCTGTCAAGTGTACAACTGGGGCACAAGTGCTGCCACTGAAGTGGTGTCTGTGGGGCCCAATTTTTGGAAAAAAGGGAGACTCCGCTTGGAGTAACCCTTGCTGTGTTTTTAAAAATGAGCCAAGATGAACAAGTCATGGTTCAGCAAAGACTTTGCTACCCACCCCGGTGTCATCCCGGGGACAGTTATGGCTTGCGTATTTTTGAATGTGCTTGATGCAAATGTACCTGTCAAGTTTGCAACTGGGGCACAAGTGCTGCCACTGAAGGGGTGTGTGTGGGGCCCAATTTTTGGAAAAAAGGGAGACTGCCTGGAGTAACCCTTGCGTTGCTTTTAAAAAGGATCCAAGATGAACAGATCTGGGATCAGCAAAGACTTTTCCAGACCTTCCCTGGTGTCATCCGGGCGACAGCTAAGGCTGGCGTATTTTGGAATGTGCTTGATGCAAATGTACCTGTCAAGTTTGCAACTGGGGCACAAGTGCTGCCACTGAAGGGGTGTCTGTGGGGCTCAATTTTTTGAAAAAAGGGAGACTCCGCTTGGAGTAACCCTTGCTGTGTTTTTAAAAATGAGCCAAGATGAATAAGTCATGGTTCAGCAAAGACTTTGCTACCCACCCCTGTGGCATCCTGGGGAGAGTAAATGCTTGTGTATTTGAAATGTGCTTCATGCAAATGTACCTGTCAAGTTTGCAACTGGGGCACAAGTGCTGCCACTGAAGGGGTGTCTGTGTGGCCCAATTTTTGTTAAAAAGCGAGACTCCGCTTGGAGTAACCCTTGCGTTGTTTTTAAAAAGGATCCAAGATGAACAGATCTGGGATCAGAAAAGACTTTTCTAGACTTTCCCCGGTGTCATCCGGGCGACAGCTAAGGCTGGCGTATTTTGGAATGTGCTTGATGCAAATGTACCTGTCACATTTGCAACTGGGGCACAAGTGCTGCCACTGAAGGGGTGTCTGTGGGCCCCAATTTTTGGAAAAAAGGGAGACTCCGCTTGGAGTAACCCTTGCGTTGCTTTTAAAAAGGATCCAAGATGAACAGATCTGGGATCAGCATAGACTTTTCCAGACCTTCCCTGGTGTCATCCCGGGGACAGTTAAGGCTTGGGTATTTTTGAATGTGCTTGATGCAAATGTACCTGTCACGTTTGCAACTGGGGCACAAGTGCTGCCACTGAAGGGGTGTCTGTGGGGCCCAATTTTTGGAAAAAAGGGAGACTCCGCTTGGAGTAACCCTTGCTGTGTTTTTAAAAATGAGCCAAGATAAATAAGTCATGGTTCAGCAAAGACTTTGCTACCCACCCCTGTGGCATCCTGGGGAGAGTAAATGCTTGGGTATTTGAAATGTGCTTGATGCAAATGTACCTGTCAAGTTTGCAACTGGGGCACAAGTGCTGCCACTGAAGGGGTGTAAGTGTGGCTCAATTTTTGTTAAAAAGGGAGACTCCGCTTGGAGTAACCCTTGCGTTGTTTTAAAAAAGGATCCAAGATGAACAGATCTGGGATCAGCAAAGACTTTTGCTAGACCGTCCCCGGGGTCATCCGGGCGACAGCTAAGGCTGGCGTATTTTGGAATGTGCTTGATGCAAATGTACCTGTCAAGTTTGCAACTGGGGCACAAGTGCTGCCACTGAAGTGGTGTCTGTGGGGCTCAATTTTTGGAAAAAAGGGAGACTCCGCTTGGAGTAACCCTTGCTGTGTTTTTAAAAATGAGCCAAGATGAACAAGTCATGGTTCAGCAAAGACTTTGCTACCCACCCCAGTGTCATCCTGGGGACAGTTAAGGCTTGCGTATTTTTGAATGTGCTTGATGCAAATGTACCTGTCAAGTTTGCATCTGGGGCACAAGTGCTGCCACTGAAGTGGTGTCTGTGGGGCCCAATTTTTGGAGAAAAGGAGAGTCTGCTTGGAGTCCCCTTGCGGTGTTTTTCATGATTTTAGAAGGGCATGCCATGCCTATATCTGTGTCTCCTCCTCTTTTTCCTCGTACAGCTGTTTAGTTTTCGCATGAGTATTTGTCCTTGTCACTTTCCCATGTGTTTTTGTTGTCTTGGGAGTTGTTTGGCACCTTTTGGACAACTTTGAGGGTGTTTTCCTGGTGTTTTTATGTGTTTGTGATTGCCTCCTATTGTTTCCTATGGGGTTCGAGAGTTTGACGAACGGTTCGACGAATGGGGCACCGTTCGACGAACCGAACCGAACTGAACTTAAACTCTAGGGGGGTGGCTCATCTCTAGCTCCGAGATCTAGGGAAAGTCCAAATACCACCAACTTCATTACGACCTTTAACAGTCAATGGAAGGACCTGTACAGTATTCTCAGGCAAAACTGGGGTATTCTACTTAGTGACCAGAGGTTACAAAATTTCATCTCGGAACGCACCAAAATTGTTGCAAGAAAAGCAAACAATTTAACGGATCTACTAACGAGTAGTCATTTTAAACGCCCAACTACGAGACTGAATGTTGGTCATAGAATACGAGGTACTTATCCCTGTGGGTCATGCTCGGTTTGCCCTTTCATAGTTGCCTCAGACATATTGTCTTTTTTGTTTTTTCCTCATGAAATTAAGAGCTCATCCTACTATAATTGTAGGTCACGAAATCTCGTTTATGCTCTTGTGTGTGGCTGCCCAAAGATTTACGTTGGGCAGACCACACAGGAGCTTAGAAGGAGACTGCAACAAAATGTTTCAAATATCTCCACTGCAAGTGCAGACAGAGTTAAAGGTACATCCTTGAGCTCTGTCGCAACCCATTTCTTGGATTTTCACCAAGGGCGACCCTCCAGTTTAAGGGTTATCGTGGTGGATTCTGTCATCACGAGTATAAGAGGGGGGGATATTGGTAAGACCCTTTTGTGTTGTGAATCAAAATGGATCTATAACCTTTGGAGTTGGCCCCACATGGCATAAATGAGGAACTACTATTCACGGGTTTCTATAGGAATATTTCAATCCCCCCCCCCTTTTTTTTTTTTCTTCTTCTTTATGGTTTTAGGCTTTTAGGTCAAGATGAAGTCTGAACACGTTCCCAAGATAGCCAAGAGCTATGTATAAGACTGCTATATGTATAATTTGTTTTTTCTTTTATAAATCTCTGTACCTTTTTGATATGTACTATCTTGCTAAATTATGAAGACCAATTCCCCTTTATGGTGTCACTGAAAATAACCCAGTTTTGTTGGCAATTTGTAATTGCATCTTGGCAAATACTCACAAACAAACCCTGAACTGCCATGTGAACCAATAACCATCCTTTCCTCATAAGTAATTAGTCAGATCACTGTGATGGGACCATTGTATGAGGTCATGCTCATGGTCCATCTAAAAATAACCATATTCGGGTCTTGTACCAATATACAAGTATGGATATATATAGGTCTTTTACCTTATGTTCAAATTATTTTGAGCATATTAATCTTTCAGAGTGCTATTATTTTAGGAAAAATTATAATACTTATCTCTTTGAACAATTTTTTTTTCCCTTTTTCCTTACCTATTATATCGATCCTTTGTGATTGTACCACTACTTTAATAGGCGTACAGTGTGTATGTACTTTTCTGAACTTAAGTTAGTTATATATTGCAATATATACAGTACAGACCAAAAGTTTGAACACACCTTCTCATCTCTAGAACAACTGTTAAGAGGAGACTTTGTGCAGCAGGCCTTCATGGTAAAATAGCTGCTAGGAAACCACTGCTAAGGACAGGCAACAAGCAGAAGAGACTTGTTTGGGCTAAAGAACACAAGGAATGGACATTAGACCAGTGGAAATCTGTGCTTTGGTCTGAGGAGTCCAAATTTGAGCTCTTTGGATCCAACAACCGTGTTTTTGTAGAAAAGGTGAACAGATGGACTCTACATGGCTGGTTCCCACCGTGAAGCATGGAGGAGGAGGTGTGATGGTGTGGGGGTGCTTTGCAATGTTGGGGATTTATTCAAATTTGAAGGCATACAGAACTCTAGCATGCCTACCACAGCATCTTGCAGCGGCGTGCTATTCCATCCGGTTTGCGTTTAGTTGGACCATCATTTATTTTTCAACAGGACAATGACCCTAAACACATCTCCAGGCTGTGTAAGGGCTATTTGACTAAGAAGAAGAGTGATGCGGTGCTACGCCAGATGACCTGGTCTCCACAGCCACCAGACCTGAACCCAATCGAGATGGTTTGGGGTGTACTGGACCGCAGAGTGAAGGAAAAAGGGCCAACAAGTGCTAAGCATCTCTGGGAACTCCTTCAAGACTGTTGGAAAACCATTTCCGGTGATGACCTCTTGAAGCTCATCAAGAGAATGCCAAGAGTGTGCAAAGTAGTAATGAAAGCAAAAGGTGGCTACTTTGAAGAACCTAGAATATAAGACATATTTTCAGTTATTTCACACTTTTTTAAGTATTTTATTCCACATGTTTTAATTCATAGTTTTGATGCCTTCAATGTGAATCTACAATTTTCAGAGTCCTGAAAATAAAGAAAGCTCTTTGAATGAGAAGGTGTGTCCAAACTTTTCGTCTGTACTGTACGTGTGTTTTGTTTATACATCTCATGTATCTACTAATAACTTTGCTTGCATCATTTTGGTTGTTATATTGTTCTATAATGAGCGCATGTGATATGAAAGTCACTTGGGCTGAACCTGGGATGTAAGCGATTTGTGCACGCGTAATGAGTACATACAATACGCTATAAACGTATCTTGGTTTCGGGATTGGGACAAGTACGTAAAGCGTGCACGCATGCGCATTAATTACTTATGGGAATCTTCTGTGATGTCGCTTGGAGTTTGCGCAGTAGCTGAACCACCAACTCAATATGCGCACACGCAACTACCAATGGATCGCTACATAGCTCCACAGCTCCCGAGTAACGTGCTGCCCAATGATTTACACACATGTGAGGTACTACTACTGCTCAGGTGATGAGCGTCTTTCTATTAGCATGGGTTTAAATAGCCGCCTTAGGCCTTTTTCACACGACAGTGATTCTGGTGTGTTTGTGCTTTTTTTTTTAAAACGTACCAGAATCACTGACATACGCAGACCCATTATAATCAATGGATCTGCTCACACATGTCAGTTTTTGTCTGGCATCACTGATGACCCACAAACCACACTATGGTGGGTGTTACGGGGGGGCCGGCAGATTAGGACCAGGGGGTATATATCCTAATCGCCAGTCGGGGCCCACCGTGCTCCAGATGACAAAGGAGCTGCTGGCACCTGAGGGTTAGGCGGAGACTATAGAGCTGGATGGCTCTGAGATAACCCAGGAACTCTGGGAACCGGTCACGTGTGTTGGGACACGTCAGACCGGACGACAACCCGATTAGCGTTTTGGTGCACCTAGCGCTACACCAACCACGTGTGCAGGAAACACGTCAGGCCGGGTGGTAACCAGGTAGCATTGACCGGAAGACCGCCACGAAAGCGCCCTGTCGGCCACGTGTGTAGGACACGTCAGGCCGAGCGGTCCTCCGATTAGCGTTTCTGGCCACCTCTCGACTGGCCACGTGTGTGTAGGACACGTCAGGCCAGATGGGTACACCAGTAGCGTTGACCGGGAAGCCGAGGAGGATAAGGAACACCCTGTTAACTCCACAGGGGTCCTGGGGTACACTGTCCGTGCGCGTAGGGGGCACAACCGGACAGGTGGCACAGCAGGTGCGTTGTCCGTGTGCGTAGGGGGCACAATCGGACAGGTGGCGCAGCAGGTGCGTTGTCCGTGTGCGTAGGGGGCACAATCGGACAGGTGGTGCAGCAGGTGCGTTGTCCGTGTGCGTAGGGGGCACAATCGGACAGGAAGCACAGCAGCCGCAAGCCAGTTAACGCCACTGGGCTGCTATAGCAAGACTGGAACGGCAGGAGGGAAGCACGGCGCCTGACCCTGATGTGCCGAGCCACGAATCTTGGCGTGACAGGCACCGTTCGCCTAACCCTACCTACCGCTTCCCAACATAGGCTTATGCCGCAATGAGGCTCTAACATGGAGGTGTGCTCTGACTGAGCAAATGTGAAGACTGCGCACCTCCATGTTGTCTCCAGCCCCTTTTATAACCTGGGTCCGCCCCAAACCCAGGGTGGAACCACCAAGGTCCAATAGCAAAGTGCCATGTCATCAGTGATGTCACATGCGACCTATCCGGAACCGCCACGTCATTGATGACCTCATGGCAGCCACGCCCCAAACACTTCACCAGTCATCGTCTGACGACCAATACTGAGGTGCCAGATCATAGGGGCGGGCCTCTGCGAGCCAGTCCGGAGTTGCCACGTCATCAGGACACCTGACACCCTCTGCCCTATCAGGGCCTGCCACCTCACGGACATGCTCAGTGAGGTCCTTACCGGACCTAGCCTCTGGTGCACTAAGTGCCTGAGCATGCCCAGTAGCCTGAGCAACAGGCTCAGAAAGCAGACTATCAGTTTGAGCATGCTCAGTAGGCACATCCCAGAACTTAGACACAGCACGAAGTCCAAGTACCTGTGCAAAGAGGCTGTTAGGGTTAATTGTGGGAGCATGCTCAGTAGCCTGAACTGAGGACTTAGTCTCACACATAACACAATCAGGCTGAGCATGCTCACTAGGCAAAACACCGGGCTTAAACTCTGGCTGGGGTAAATCGGCGCACGCATGCGCACTAGCCGCCTCTCCACACTTAGACGTGGTGGAAGGAACAGCCAACTGGACGACCCGAGGCACGGCCAAGAACGGCAGCCGGCGCCTGGGCGCAACAGGAACCGTAGCAGGCTGCTTGCGGCTATGGCGGCGCCAGTTCGTAACAGTACCCCCCCCTCTAGCGGCCCTCCCACTCGAATGGTCTATAGTCGCCACAGATACCACTAAGCGACGGGCGGAAGATGGAGACATGCAGTGGGAGCTACAAGACTCGCTCCACTGCGTAATCACCCCAGACGACCAGTCGATATGTGGGGAATGTTGCTTCAACCAAGGAATCCCCAGCAGAATATCATCTGCACCCTTAGGGAGAACCAGAAATGAAATGGTCTCTCTATGCCCAGATGACATGGCAAGGGTAATGGGCACTGTCTGCTGGTGAATTACCTTGGGCAACAAGGACCCATCCAATACACGGACTCTCACTGGCCTTGGCATTTGCACCAGTGGGATGGCATGCCGCCGGGCAAAAGAGGAGGAGGTGAAACTATCCCCAGCACCTGTGTCCACACTTGCCCTTGTGGACCATGTTGACCCCTTAAAGGAAATGGACGCGGGAAACGTCACCCTAATGGATGACGCAGAGTCCAGTCTACCTTCAACTATGGTCACCAATCGCGGTCGCTTACCCTGACGCTTTGGGCAACGGTTGGCATAATGACCATACTGCCCACAAGCGAAACAGGAAATGCCCTTGCGACTCGAAGACCTAGCAACACCAACCCTAGCAATGTCCATAGAGACAGAGATGTCCTCTAAGGGAGGTGCAGTAGGAGAGATCACTACAGTGGCTGAACGACCCTCTGACCTGCGCTCCAGCTGACGTTCGGAGGTCCACAGGTCAATGCGGGTAGCCAGAGTCATGAGGCCCTCAAGGGTAGTTGGTACCTCACGCGACGCTAATGCGTCCTTCACGTGCGAGGCTAATCCCCTCCAGAACAGTGGAATGAGAGTCCTCTCTGACCACCCCAGTTCTGCAGCAAGTGTCCTGAAACTCACAGCATATTGACTTGAGGAGGTACGCCCCGGCTCCAAAGTCAGTAGCTGTAGGGCCGAGTCGTGAGTGACCTGAGGCCCCAGGAACACTTGTCACAAGGACTCCAAAAACTCCTTAGAGTCCTGTACTACGGGGTCATTCCTCTCCCACAATGGCGTAGCCCACTCCAGTGCTCTATCAGAGAGCAAGGAGATGATAAACCCCACCTTCGACCTCTCTGTAGGAAACCGTGCAGCCGACAGCTCTAGATGGACTGAGCACTGGTTCACGAATCCCATACATGCCTTGCTGTTCCCCGTAAACTTGTTGGGCAGCGAGAGGTGAGGGAGGGTTGGAGTAGGCTTGGTGACTGACACCATTGCAGCCGCTTGAGCCACCACATCATCCATATCAGCAGCAAGAGCAGACTTCTCCAGAGACCTCACTCTGGCATCAAGCTGCAGCATGAATTGACGTAGCTGCTCAATCTCTGCCATGCCAGCCAGACCCTGGCGCAGTCTTACTGTTACGGGGGGGCCAGCAGATTAGGACCAGGGGGTATATATCCTAATCGCCAGTCGGGGCCCACCGTGCTCCAGATGACAAAGGAGCTGCTGGCACCTGAGGGTTAGGCGGAGACTATAGAGCTGGATGGCTCTGAGATAACCCAGGAACTCTGGGAACCGGTCACGTGTGTTGGGACACGTCAGACCGGACGACAACCCGATTAGCGTTTTGGTGCACCTAGCGCTACACCAACCACGTGTGCAGGAAACACGTCAGGCCGGGTGGTAACCAGGTAGCGTTGACCGGAAGACCGCCATGAAAGCGCCCTGTCGGCCACGTGTGTAGGACACGTCAGGCCGAGCGGTCCTCCGATTAGCGTTTCTGGCCACCTCTCGACTGGCCACGTGTGTGTAGGATACGTCAGGCCAGATGGGTACACCAGTAGCGTTGACCGGGAAGCCGAGGAGGATAAGGAACACCCTGTTAACTCCACAGGGGTCCTGGGGTACACTGTCCGTGCGCGTATGGGGCACAACCCTACAGGTGGCACAGCAGGTGCGTTGTCCGTGTGCGTAGGGGGCACAATCGGACAGGTGGCGCAGCAGGTGCGTTGTCCGTGTGCGTAGGGGGCACAATCGGACAGGTGGCACAGCAGGTGCGTTGTCCGTGTGCGTAGGGGGCACAATCGGACAGGAAGCACAGCAGCCGCAAGCCAGTTAACGCCACTGGGCTGCTATAGCAAGACTGGAACGGCAGGAGGGAAGCACTGCGCCTGACCCTGATGTGCCGAGCCACGAATCTTGGCGTGACAGGCACCGTTCGCCTAACCCTACCTACCGCTTCCCAACATAGGCTTATGCCGCAATGAGGCTCTAACATGGAGGTGTGCTCTGACTGAGCAAATGTGAAGACTGCGCACCTCCATGTTGTCTCCAGCCCCTTTTATAACCTGGGTCCGCCCCAAACCCAGGGTGGAACCACCAAGGTCCAATAGCAGAGTGCCATGTCATCAGTGACGTCACATGCGACCTATCCGGAACCGCCACGTCATTGATGACCTCATGGCAGCCACGCCCCAAACACTTCACCAGTCATCGTCTGGCGACCAATACTGAGGTGCCAGATCATAGGGGCGGGCCTCTGCGAGCCAGTCCGGAGTTGCCACGTCATCAGGACACCTGACACCCTCTGCCCTATCAGGGCCTGCCACCTCACGGACATGCTCAGTGAGGTCCTTACCGGACCTAGCCTCTGGTGCACTAAGTGCCTGAGCATGCCCAGTAGCCTGAGCAACAGGCTCAGAAAGCAGACTATCAGTTTGAGCATGCTCAGTAGGCACATCCCAGAACTTAGACACAGCACGAAGTCCAAGTACCTGTGCAAAAAGGCTGTTAGGGTTAATTGTGGGAGCATGCTCAGTAGCCTGAACTGAGGACTTAGTCTCAGACATAACACAATCAGGCTGAGCATGCTCACTAGGCAAAACACCGGGCTTAAACTCTGGCTGGGGTAAATCGGCGCACGCATGCGCACTAGCCGCCTCTCCACACTTAGACGTGGTGGAAGGAACAGCCAACTGGACGACCCGAGGCACGGCCAAGAACGGCAGCCGGCGCCTGGGCGCAACAGGAACCGCAGCAGGCTGCTTGCGGCTATGGCGGCGCCGGTTCGTAACAGTGGGATCCGTGTGTGATCAGTGAAATACGTACAAGAAAATCACGGACATATTAAATATTAAAAATTTTCAACTTACCTTGCCTGCGATTCGCTCAGCAGCCTCTGCTTTCGGCAGCTCCTGCCTGGCTCATGATTATTCATGAAAGCAGGAACTGCCGACCAGGAAGTAGCTGCTGAGAGTGGTGGGCGGACGCTGCAGACCCGAGGAGATCAGCACCATGGACAGCAAGAACGAAGGCAGGTGAGTAATGTCCATATGCAATCACGGGATCACGGATCACAGATTGCACATGGACAACCCACGTGTGCCGTGAATCACGGAACACGGAGGGACATGTGCGTGTTTTACACGTCAGTGAAGAACATTGTGTTTTTCACTGACGTGTGAAACGGGCCTTACACTGAACCTTTCACTTCTTTATTTTTTGCCCTTGAGGAAGTCACTACGGGATGATACGTGTGGGGCTTGGACCACCAGGAGCACTAAGTATTGATTTGGATCTCTTTCTACCAGGAATAATATCCTAGGGTATTTAACCACATTGGGGAGATATTTCTTTTTGTTCCTCTGGACTCCTAGTGATCATCAATCTATGTATTTGCAAAGCCATGTTCTTTGTTTAATTTACTGAATATGAGGTTGTTATAAACTGATTTATGGGGTCTGATGACTTAGCTCATTCACATTAGTAACATCAAATTGCTATTTTAAGCTCTAAATTTCCTATGTGGGTAAATTTCTATCTTTGCCAACGGATATACAGTCAGGGCCAGAAATATTTGGACAGTGACACAAGTTTTGTTATTTTAGCGGTTTACAAAAACATGTTCAGAAATACAATTATATATATAATATGGGCTGAAAGTGCACACTCCCAGCTGCAATATGAGAGTTTTCACATCCAAATCGGAGAAAGGGTTTAGGAATCATAGCTCTGTAATGCATAGCCTCCTCTTTTTCAAGGGACCAAAAGTAATTGGACAAGGGACTCAAAGGGCTGCAATAAACTCTGAAGGCGTCTCCCTCGTTAACCTGTAATCAATGAAGTAGTTAAAAGGTCTGGGGTTGATTACAGGTGTGTGGTTTTGCATTTGGAAGCTGTTGCTGTGACCAGACAACATGCGGTCTAAGGAACTCTCAATTGAGGTGAAGCAGAACATCCTGAGGCTGAAAAAAAAGAAAAAATCCATCAGAGAGATAGCAGACATGCTTGGAGTAGCAAAATCAACAGTCTGGTACATTCTGAGAAAAAAGGAATTGACTGGTGAGCTTGGGAACTCAAAAAGGCCTGGGCGTCCACGGATGACAACAGTGGTGGATGATCGCCGCATACTTTCTTTGGTGAAGAAGAACCCGTTCACAACATCAACTGAAGTCCAGAACACTCTCAGTGAAGTAGGTGTATCTGTCTCTAAGTCAACAGTAAAGAGAAGACTCCATGAAAGTAAATACAAAGGGTTCACATCTAGATGCAAACCATTCATCAATTCCAAAAATAGACAGGCCAGAGTTAAATTTGCTGAAAAACACCTCATGAAGCCAGCTCAGTTGTGGAAAAGTATTCTATGGACAGATGAGACAAAGATCAACCTGTACCAGAATGATGGGAAGAAAAAAGTTTGGAGAAGAAAGGTAACGGCACATGATCCAAGGCACACCACATCCTCTGTAAAACATGGTGGAGGCAACGTGATGGCATGGGCATGCATGGCTTTCAATGGCACTGGGTCACTTGTGTTTATTGATGACATAACAGCAGACAAGAGTAGCCGGATGAATTCTGAAGTGTACCGGGATATACTTTCAGCCCAGATTCAGCCAAATGCCACAAAGTTGATCGGACGGCGCTTCATAGTACAGATGGACAATGACCCCAAGCATACAGCCAAAGCTACCCAGGAGTTCATGAATGCAAAAAAGTGGAACATTCTGCAATGGCCAAGTCAATCACCAGATCTTAACCCAATTGAGCATGCATTTCACTTGCTCAAATCCAGACTTAAGACGGAAAGACCCACAAACAAGCAAGACCTGAAGGCTGCGGCTGTAAAGGCCTGGCAAAGCATTAAGAAGGAGGAAACCCAGCGTTTGGTGATGTCCATGGGTTCCAGACTTAAGGCAGTGATTGCCTCCAAAGGATTCGCAACAAAATATTGAAAATACAAATATTTTGTTTGGGTTTGGTTTATTTGTCCAATTACTTTTGACCTCCTAAAATGTGGAGTGTTTGTAAAGAAATGTGTACAATTCCTACAATTTCTATCAGATATTTTTGTTCAAACCTTCAAATTAAACGTTACAATCTGCACTTGAATTCTGTTGTAGAGGTTTCATTTCAAATCCAATGTGGTGGCATGCAGAGCCCAACTCGCGAAAATTGTGTCACTGTCCAAATATTTCTGGACCTAACTGTATTATCATTTAATTATATCATTGTATTCTATGTATTATCTGTCCAGATGGATACTTTGATTACTCAGTCCTGTATTATACTTAGTTGCTTACGCATTGACATTCTGGTGGTCCATAGGTGTGCTTTTTAAATGTTTTTAATTGTATTTGTTCACTGTTTAAGGTCTTTTTTGACACTTTGTGTCTGTTTGTGTGCTTTTTGCAAACACCAATAAAAAAATCACTTGATATATCTTTCTATATGGTGCCTGGTTGATCCCTCATTTTTTGGCTTTCTTTTTCTTGCTCCTCACATGCCCTCCAGTCCTTGTAACAAGGCTTTATTCTCCAGGTCAGTGGTCTCTTCAGGGGGGACATTATCAGTATGCTGCCATGTGTTTCCACTGTCAATAAGTCCTAGTAAAATCATTAAGAATGTCACACATTAACATAAAGAAAACAAACCATAGTGCACACCTAGACCCTGAAATCTGTGAGCAGCATAATGTAGAAGGGGATACCCTGATTCCATTGGTGTCGAATACTGGGCTGCTTCCTGTAGTTTTAATGAAGTAAATTTTATCAGCAGGAGATTATCAGTAGAGGACAGGTAAATCTACTGCCATGTAGTCCTCCATATTCATGATCTCTCTATAACTCTGCCGCCACCACTGATTGGCAGCTTTCTGCCTATGCACAGTGCACACAGAAAGCTGCTAATCAGTGGTATGGGTGGGGTTATACAGAGCACAGTATTCAGGGAACTGTTGGATTTGCAGCAGATAAAACTGTGAATTTATCAAACCTGCAGTAAGCAGCCCAGTATGGGATACATAAATGAAATCAGGGTCTTTGCCCCTACATCATGCTGCAGCAAATTTTATGGTGCCAGATTCCCTTTAAATGGAGTCTCTCATTACCAAAATAGCAATAAAGCTGCCTAAACATTTATGTAGAGCACCTATCCCCTATTTATATCATACTAGACAAGTATAGCTTAATATTAAATTAAGAAATAACTTTTATTTTGTATGCAAATGAGGGATCATCGTGCACCTGTAATGGGGGGGTCAAGGCTACACAGGAAGGTTTATTAAATGTATTAGTCTGTACTGTGTAATTTGGTAAATAGCCACTAGGTGGCACGGTGAGCCACCTATTACTTTCCTCACACCTCTAGGAAGTAAGGGGTTAAGTAAAAGGAGGGGGGCAGAGTATAAATATGTTTACTTTTATCTAAGGGGTTAAAAAAAAGTCAGAAGTTTGACCAAAAAAAAAGTAGCACACTTTTTGCGCCATTTTCTGTGACCCGTAGTGTTCTCATTTTTCGGGATCTATGACTCAGTGATGGCTTATTTTTTGTGTCTAAAGCTGACTTTTTTAATGGTGCCATTTTTGCAAACATGCTATGTTTTGATCACCTGTTATTACATTTTTGCGCAAAATTTGTGGCAACCAAAAAACTTAATTTTGGCATTTGGATTCTTTTTGCCACTACGCGATTTACTGATCAGATTATGTGATTTTATATTTTGATAGATCGGGCATTTCTGAACGCGGCGATACCAAAGGTGTATATTTTTTTAACCTTTTCATTTTCAATGGGGTGAAAGGGGGGTGATTTGAACTTTTAGGTTTACTATATTTTTTTCATTTTTTTAAAAACTTTTTTTCTTTTACTTTTTTTTATTTTATTAGTCCCCTAGGGGACTATAAGGATCAGCAGTCTGATTGCTCATTTATTTCTGTTGATCACAGCTACACAGCTGTGATCACCAGAAACACTCACCTCTTGTCACTGGCAGCAGCCGGCTGAGTGAAACAGGAAGTGACTAATGCTAACTACAGGAGCTATCAGATGACCCTGTGCTACCATGACAACCATCTGCACACAGTGATCATGTCACTGTGACTCTGATGAAGCCGGTTACCTGAAGATTTAGGGGTTAGCAGGCACGGGTGAAACGCGGATCCCCGCCGCCTACCGGCAGTAGCTGGTGGGGATTACACTATAACCGCTTAGGATGTAATTTTACTGCCCGGCGTCGTTAAGGGGTTAAACAAATCTCCCATGATGCAATTTCCAAACTCTGTGACTAAGGCTGTATAACGCCAGAAATGCGTTGAGTGACTACCTTCACCATCATGGAGTTTTTATATTATCCATTTTGTTAAAAAAGCTGGAAGATTTTAATTTATCCATGGGATTCACTTTATTTTTCTTATATCCATGTAGCCAGTGGTCACGGCTTTAGGCTGGAATCCTTTACTATAAGAACTCGGTCTGAAGATTACTGCTTACACGGTGAAGCTTTGCGTTTTATTTGGAACTTGCATAAATAATACATTTAAATTGAAAAAAAAAATAATTTTAAGATATCTGCTGCATTAAATACATATTATATGGTGGAAGAATGTCTTTACAGTGCTGGCCAAAAGTATTGGCACCCCTGCAATTCTGTCAGAGAATACTCAGTTTCTTCCTGAAAATGATTATTATCATTATCTTCATTTAGTTTGTCTTCAATGAAAAGAAAAAAAAAATTGTCAAAAAGCCAAATTGGATATAATTCCACCAAAAATAAAAAAGGGGGTGGACAACAGTATTGGCACTGTTTGAGAAATCATGTGATGCTTCTTAAATTTGTGTAATTAACAGCACCTGTAACTTACCTGTGGCACCTAACAGGTGTTGGCAATAACTAAATCACACTTGCAGCCAGTTGACATGAATTAAAGTTGACTCAACCTCTGTCCTGTGTCCTTGTGTGTACCACATTGAGCATGGAGAAAAGAAAGAAGACCAAAGAACTGTCTGAGGACTTGAGACTCCAAATTGTGAGGAAGCATGAGCAATCTCAAGGCTACAAGTCCATCTCCAAAGACCTGAAAGTTCCTGTGTCTACGGTGCGCAGTGTCATCAAGAAGTTTAAAGCCCATGGCACTGTGGCTAACCTCCCTAGATGTGGAAGGAAAAGAAACATTGATGAGAGATTCGCAAGATTGTGCGGATGGTGGATAAAGAACCTCGACTAACATACAAACAAGTTCAAGCTGCCCTGCAGTCCGAGGGTACAACAGTGTCAACCCGTACTTTCCGTCGGCATCTGAATGAAAAGGGACTGTATGGTAGGATACCCAGGAAGACCCCACTTCTTACCACGAGACATAAAAAAGCCAGGCTGGAGTTTGCCAAAACTTACCTGAGAAAGCCTAAAACGTTTTAGAATAATGTTCTCTGGTCAGATGAGACAAAAGTAGAGATTTTTGGGAAAAGCCATCAACATAGAGTTTACCGGAAAAAAAAAGAGGCATTCAAAGAAAAGAACACGGTCCCTACAGTCAAACATGGCGGAGGTTCCCTGATGTTTTGGGGTTGCTTTGCTGCCTCTGGCACTGGACTGCTTGACCATGTGCATGGCATTATGAAGTCTGAAGACTACTAACAAATTTTGCAGCATAATGTAGGCCCTAGTGTGAGAAAGCTGGGGCTCCCTCAGAGGTCATGGGTCTTCCAGCAGAACAATGACCCAAAACACACTTCAAAAAGCACTAGAAAATGGTTTGATTGAAAGCACTGGAGACTACTAAAGTGGCCAGCAATGAGTCCAGACCTGAATCCCATAGAACTCCTGTGGAGAGATCATAAAATGGCAGTTTGGAGAAGGCACCCTTCAAATCCAGTGACCTGGACCAGTTTGCCAAAGAAGAATGGTCTAAAATTCCAGCAGAGCATTGTAAGAAACTCATTGATGGTTACCGGAAGCGGTTATTCGCAGTTATTTTGGCTAAAGGTTGTGCAACCAAGTATTAGGCTAAGGGCGCCAATACTTTTTGTCTGGCCCATTTTTGGAGTTTTGTGTGAAATGATCAATGATTTGATTTTTGTTTCATTCTCTTTTGTGTTTTTCCATTGCAAGCAAAATAAATGAAGATAATAATACCAAAGAATTTGTGATTGCTATCATTTTCAAGAAGAAACTGAGTATTGTCTGACAGAATTGCAAGGGTGCCAATACTTTTGGCCAGCACTGTATCTACCAAGATATTTCTCTCAAAATCAGGACAGTCCAGCAGGATCCATGATGGCTGGGAGCTAGACATATTGACATAGCAATTACATCACAATGGCGGGTGCGAGAATGTGGCAGGATTATGACATCACAATGGCGGGTTCCAGAATGTGGCAGCACAGGCACACAGCTAATTTGCTGTGCACTCACTGCAGGAGAGAGGAGACGCATGTGAGCGCTCAAAGTGGGGAAAGTAAAGGAGACCAAGGATTTGGAAACCAAAGGATGAGAAGGAAAGCATGGAGAGAAACTGAATGCAGAATATGGACACTGAAAGGAGGGTAAAGACAAGAAAAAATAAAGGATAACTGCTTCTTAGCGCACCTTCACAGAGCAATGACAAGACTCACCAGATGTAAATGGAGGACGAGCAATTACAGCAAATCTTCCAGAGACCCAGGACCCCGTCATATCGGCCTGGTGGGCGAGACAGGTGAGAAGTTATGGAGATTATATAACAGTAATAAAACTGTTCCTGTTACCGATAGCAAACCAATCAGGCCTCAGCTTTTATTAATCCTGACTGGTTTCTATGGATAACTAGAAGGTTTTTTTTTTTAAATTACAAAGCTTTGATAAATAAGGAAAAGTTTCACTAGACTAAGTGGAAAAAAAATCAACATTCAAAAAAGGCTGCATCAGACTGGAAGGCCTCACATTGTGTCGCTTCACTCTAGGGGCGCACAAACCATTAATGCAGTTTATCTGCACAGGGGTCTCAAACGTGGCTGAATATAAGAGTCGCGTATAGATAGAAAAAAATATTTGCGGGGCTGCATTCTTTGCTGGACCCAGTGACATTTTTTTAGTGATTGGATATTTTATTCTATAAACTTTTGGATGACGTTTTTTGAACATTTTTTGCTCATTTATTATAACAAATGCGCACTTTCTTATTTCAATTTATATATAAGAGTAT
This sequence comes from Anomaloglossus baeobatrachus, assembly GCF_048569485.1. Taxonomy (NCBI): domain Eukaryota; kingdom Metazoa; phylum Chordata; class Amphibia; order Anura; family Aromobatidae; genus Anomaloglossus; species Anomaloglossus baeobatrachus. Next base: position 22,141 of record NW_027443436.1, on the reverse strand, counting down.
TTTTAATGGAAAAAAAAACTTTTATTTTGTTTTTTTTTTTACATTTTATCCACTTCTTGTAAGTAATATAGTTTTAAAATTACCACTATATAGTAATTTTGGCCAACATTTTGTAGTAAAATTTCCATCCTGGTCCTCATCTTTTAATAATGTCCCCATCCTGTGGTAATGTGCACATATTGATCCCTTGTAGTAATGTGCCCATATTGTTCCCTTGCAGTAATGTGCCCATATTGTTCCCTTGCAGTAATGTGCCCATATTGTCCCCTTGTAGTAATGTGCCCATATTGTTCCCTTGTAGTAATGGGCCTATATTGTAGTCTTGTAGTAATGTGTCCATATTGTCCCCTTGTAGTAAAGGGCCCATATTGTCCTCTTGTAGTAAAGTTCCCATATTGTCCCCTTGTAGTCATGTGCCTATATTGTTCCCTTGTAGTAATGTGCCCATATTGTTCCCTTGCAGTAATGTGCCCATATTGTCCCCTTGTAGTAATGTGGCCATATTGTCCCCTTGTAGTAATGTGCCCAAATTATTCTCTTGTAGTAATGTTCCCATATTGTCCCCTTGTAGTCATGTGCCCATATTGTTCCTTTGTAGTAATGGGCCCATATGGTCCTCTTGTAGTACTGTTCCCATATTGTCCCCTTGTAGTAATGTGGCCATATTGTCCCCTTGTAGTAATGTGCCCATATTGTCCCCTCATGCCAGCGAGGCACACGTCAGTTGTTCAAATCAGCTGACATGTGCGTGGATTCCCGCCGGCTGCCAGTAGTAGACGGGGGGGAATACACTATGACTGCTTAGGATGTAATTTTTCTGCCCGCGGTTGTTACGGGGTTACACAAATGTCCCATGATGCAATTTCCAAACTCTGTGACTAAGAGCGTATAACATTGAGTGAATTACCTCTGCCATCATGAAGGTGTTATATTATGCATTTAGTTAGAAAAGCTGAAGGATTTTAATTTATCCATGGCATTCAGTTTATCTTTCATCCATGTAGCCTTTGGTCACGGCTTTAAGCTGGAATAGTTTAGTATAAGAAGAACTCGGTCTGAAGATTAATGCTTACACGGTGAAGCTTTGCATTTTATTTGAAACTGCATAATTAATACATTTAAATTGAAAAAAGTTTTATTTTTAAGATAACTGCAGCATTAAATACATATCATATGATGGAAGAAGAATGTCTTTATCTACCAAGATAATTCATTCAAAATCAGGACAGTCCAGCAGGATCCATGATGGCTGGGAGCTAGACATATTGACATAGCAATTACATCACAATGGCGGGTGCGAGAATGTGGCAGCATTATGACATCACAATGGCGGATTCCAGAATGTAGCAGCACAGGCGCACAGCTAAGGTGCTGTGCACTTACGCACTGCAGGAGAGAGGAGACGCATGTGAGCGCTCACAGTGGGGAAAGCAAAGAAGACAAAGGATTTGGAAACCAAAGGATGAGAAGGAAAGCATGGAGAGAGAAACTGAATGCAGAATATGGACACTGAAAGGAGGGTAAACACAAGAAAAAAAGAAAGGATAACGGCTTCATAGCACACCTTCACAGAGCAATGACAAGACTCACCAGATGTAAATGGAGGACGAGCAATTACAGCAAATCTTCCAGAGACCTAGGACCCCATCACATTGGCCAGGTGGGCGAGAACGGTGAGAAATTATGGAGATTATATAACAGTAATAAAACTGTTCTTGTTACCCCTAACAACCAGTCAGGCCTCAGCTTTTATTAATCCTGACTGGTTTCTATAGGTAACTAGGAGAGGTTTTTTTTTTTAAATTACAAAGCTTTGATAAATGAGAAGTTTCACTAGACTAAGTGGAAAAAAAATCAACATCCAAAAAAGGCTGCATCAGACTGGAAGGCCTCACATTGTGTCGCTTCACTCTAGGGTCGCACATACCATTAATGCAGTTTATCTGCGCAGGGGTCTCAAACTTGGCTGAATATAAGAGTCGCGTATAGATAGAAAAAAATATTTGCGGGGCTGCATTCTTTGCTGGACCCAGTGACATTTTTAGTGATTGCATATTTTATTCTATAAACCTTTGGATCATAGTATTATAGTTTTTGAGGTTGAAGGGAGACTCTAAGGGGCACTTTGCACACTACGACATCGCAAGTGCGATGTCGGTGGGGTCAAATTGAAAGTGACGCACATCCGGCCTCGCAGGCGATATCGTAATGTGCAAAGCCTTTTTGATACGATTAACGAGCGCAAAAGCGTCGGTCATTTCCATAATTTGGAAATGACCGATGTTACGATGTTGTGTGAAGCCGCAGGAGCGAGGAACATCTCCTACCTGCGTCCTGCGGCTCACGCCAGCTATGCGGGAGGAAGGAGGTGGGCGGGATGTTTATGTCCCGCTCATCTCCGCCTCTGCACTTCTATTGTCCGCCTGTCGTGTGACGTCGCTATGACGCCGCACGACCCGCCCCCTTAATAAGGAGGCGGGTCGCCAGCCAGAGCGACGTCGCAGGGCAGGTGAGTGCATGTGAAGCTGGCGTAGCGATAATGTTCGCTACGCCAGCTATCACCAGATATCGCAGCTGCGACGGGGGCGGGGACTATCGTGCCTGGCATCGCAAGCATCGGCTTGTGATGTCGTAGTGTGTAAAGGGCCCCTAAGTCCATCTAGTTCAACCCGTAGCCTAACATGTTGATCCAGAGGAAGGCAAAAAAAGCCCCAATGTGGCAAACAAGCTCCAATGGGGAAAAAAATTCCTTCCTGACTCGACATACGGCAATTAGACTAGTTCCCTGGATCATCACCCTGTCATAAAATCTAATATACATAACTGGTAATATTTAATTTTTCAAGAAAGGCATCCAGGCTCTGCTTAAATGTTAGTAGTGAATCACTCATTACAACATCATGCGGCAGAGAGTTCCATAGTCTCACTGCTCGCACAGTAAAGAATCCTCAACTGTGATTATGATTAAACCTTCTTTCCTCAAGATGTAGCAGATGCCCCCGTGTTCCAGTCGCAGGCCTATGTGTAAAAAGATCTTTGGAAAGGTCTCTGTACTGTCCCCTCATATATTTATACATTGTGATTAGATCCCCCCTAAGCCTTCGTTTTTCCAAACTAAATAACCCCAAGTTTAATAACCTGTCTTGGTATTGCAGCCCACCCATTCCTCTAATAATCTTGGTCGCTCTTCTCTGCACCCTCTCCAGTTCAGCTATGTCCTTCTTATATATCGGTGACCAGAATTGTACACAGTATTCTAAGTGCGGTCGCACTAGTGACTTGTACAGATGTAGAACTATATTTTTTTCATGAACACTTATACCTCTTTTAATACATCCCATTATTTTATTAGCCCTGGCAGCAGTTGCCTGACACTGTCCACTAAAGTGAAGTTTACCATCCACCCATACACCCAAGTCTTTTTCTGTGTCTGTTTTACCCAGTGTTCTACAATTAAGTACATAATTATAAATTTTATTTCCTCTACCCAAGTGCATGACCTTACATTTATCTACATTAAACTTCAATTGCCACTTCTCAGCCCAATCCTCCAATTTACATAAATCTCCCTGTAATATAAAATTATCCTCCTCTGTATTGATTACTCTGCAGAGTTTAGTATCATCTGCAAATATTGAAATTCTACTCCGCATGCCCCCAACAAGGTCATTAATAAATATGTTGAAAAGAAGCGGGCCCAATACTGACCCCTGTTGTACCCCACTATGAACTGAGACCCAGTCCTAGTGCGTACCATTAATAACCACCCTTTGTTCCCATCACTGAGCCAGTTTTTAACCCAGTTACACATATTTTCCCCTATCCCCATTATTCTCATTTTATGTACCAACCTTTTGTGTGGCACCGTATCAAAAGCTTTTGAAAAGTCCATATACACAAAATCCACTGCATTTCCCTGGTCCAGGCTTGAACTTATCTCTTCATAGAAGCTGATCAAATTAGTTTGACAGGATCGATCCCTCATAAACCCATGTTGATACTCTGTCATAAGGTTATTTGTCTTGAGATACTCCAGTATAGAATCTCTCAAGAAACCCTCAAGGATTTTACCAACCGTAGAGGTTAAACTTACCGGCCTATAATTTCCCGGCTCAATTTTTGTCCCCTTTTTGAATATTGGCACCACATTTGCTATGCGCCAGTCCTGCGGTACCGACCCTGTTATTAAGGAATCTGTGAAGATTAAAAATAATGGTCTATCTATCACAGAACTCAATTCCTGTAGTACTCTGGGGTGTATGCCATCCGGGCCCGGAGATTTGTCAACCTTAGTGATTTCGAGGCGGCGGCGTACTTCCTGCTAGGTTAAGCAAGTAATATTCAAGGGTGAATTTATGGTATCACTGGTCATGACATCTGCCATGGCATTTTCTTGTATAAAAACCGTAGAAAAAAAGTCATTCACCAGGTTGGCTTTACCCTCATCCCCCTCCACCATTTCACCAAGACTATTTTTAAGGGGGCCAACACTATCGCTTTTCAGTTTTTTACTGTTTATGTAGTTAAAGAATATTTTAGGATTATTTTTCACGTTTTTTGAACATTTTTTGCTCATTTATTATAACAAATGCGCACTTTTTTATTTCAATTTATATATAAAAGAGTATTTTTAATGGGAAAAAATCTTTTATTTTGATTTTTTTTTTTTTTTACATTTTATCCACTTCTTGTAAGTAATATAGTTTTAAAATTACCACTATATAGTAATTTTGGCCAACATTTTGTAGTAATAATTTCATCCCGGTCCTCATCTTTTAGTAATGTCCCTATCCTGTGGTAATGTGCCTATATTGTCCTCTTGTAGTAATGTGCCCATATTGATCCCTTGTAGTAATGTGCCCATTTTGTCCCCTTGTAGTAATGTGCCCATTTTGTCCCCTTGTAGTAATGTGCCCATATTGTCCCTTGTAGTAATGTGCCCATATTATCCTCTTGTAGCAATATTCCCATATTGTCCCCTTGTAGTAATGTTCCCATATTGTCCTCTTGTAGTACTGTTCCCATATTGTCCCCTTGTAGTAATGTGCCCATATTGTTCCCTTCTAGTAATGTGGCCATATTGTCCCCTTGTAGTAATGTGTCCATATTGTCCTCTTGTAGTAATGTGCCCATATTGTCCCCTCGTGCCTGCGAGGCACACGTCAGTTGTTTAAATCAGCTGACATGTGCGCAGGTTCCCTCCGGCTGCCAGTAGTAGACGGCGGGGATTACACTATGACTGCTTAGGATGTAATTTTAATGCCAGCGGTTGTTACGGGGTTACACAAATGTCCCATGATGCAATTTCAAAACTCTGTGACTAAGGCGGGCTTTGCACGTTGTGACATCGCAAGCCGATGCTGCGATGTCGCACGCGATAGTCCCCGCCCCCTTCGCAGGTACGATATCTTGTGATAGCTGGCGTAGCAAAAATTATCGCTACGCCAGCTTCACATGCACTCACCTGCCCTGCGACCGTCGCTCTGGCCGGCGACCTGCCTCCTTCCTAAGGGGGCGGGTGGTGCGGCATCATAGCGACGTCACACGGCAGGCGGCGAATAGCGGCGGAGGGGCGGAGATGAGTAGGATGTAAACATCCCACCCACCTCCTTCCTTCTGCATAGCCGCCGCCGGCAGGTAAGCTGATGTTCCTCGCTCCTGCGGCGTTATACACAGCGATGTGTGCAGCCGCAGGAGCGAGGAACTACATCGTACCTGTCGCTGCAGCATAATTATGCAACGATGATACGATTAACGAGCGCAAAAGCGTCGTTATCGTATCATCTAGCATTTATACACTACGATCTCGAAAGTGACGCCGGAAGTGCATCACTTTCGATACGACCCCACCGACATCGCATGTGCGATGTGGCAATGTGCAAAGCCGCCTTAAGAGCGTATAACGTTGAGTGACTTACCTCTGCCATCATGAAGGTTTTATATTATGCATTTAGTTAAAAAAGCTGTAGGATTTCAAGTTATCCATGGGATTCACTTTATCTTTCTTATATCCATGTAGCCGGTGGTCACAGCTTTAGGCTGGAATCCTTTACTATAAGAACTCGGTCTAAAGATTAATGCTTACATGGTGAAGCTTTGCATTTTATTTGCAACTTGCATAATTAATACATTTAAATTGAAAAAAGTTTTATTTTTAAGATAACTGCAGCATTAAATACATATCATATGGTGGCAGAATGTCTTTATCTACCAAGATATTTCATTCAAAATCAGGACAGTCCAGCAGGATCCATGATGGCTGGGAGCTAGACATATTGACATAGCAATTACATCACAATGGCGGGTGCGAAAATGTGGCAGCATTATGACATCACAATGGCGGGTTCCAGAATGTAGCAGCACAGGCGCACAGCTAAGGTGCTGTGCACTCACTCACTGCAGGAGAAAGGAGACGCATGTGAGCGCTCACAGTGAGGAAAGTAAAGAAGACAAAGGATTTGGAAACCAAAGGATGAGAAGGAAAGCATGGAGAGAAACTGAATGCAGAATATAGACACTGAAAGGCAGGTAAAGACAAGAAAAAAAATAAAGGATAACTGCTTCATAGCGCACCTTCACAGAGCAAAGACAAGACTCACCAGATGTAAATGGAGGACGAGCAATTACAGCAAATCTTCCAGAGACCTAGGACTCCATCACATCGGCCTGGTGGGCGAGAAAGGTAAGAAATTATGGAGATTATATAACAGTAATAAAACTGTTCTTGTTACCCCTAACAACCAGTCAGGCCTCAGCTTTTATTAATCCTAACTGGTTTCTACGTATAACTAGGAGAGTTGTTTTTTTGTTTTTTTTTTTTAAATTACAAAGCTTTGATAAATGAGAAGTTTCACTAGACTAAGTGGAAAAAAATCAACATCCAAAAAAGGCTGCGTCAGTTTGGAAGGCCTCACATTGTGTGGTTTCACTCTAGGGGCGCACATACCATTAATGCAGTTTATCTGCACAGGGGCCTAATAGGTTAGTACAGGGGACGAAAACGTGGCTAAATATAAGAGTTGCATATAGATAGAAAAAAATATTTGCGGGGCTGCATTCTTTGCTGGACCCAATGACATTTTTAGTGATTGCATATTCTATTCTATAAACCTTTGGATCCCATTTTTTGAACATTTTTTGCTCGTTTATTATAACAATTGCGAACTTTTTTATTTCAGTTTATATATGAGTATTTTTAATGGGGAAAAAAAATCTATTATTTTGTTGTTTTTTTTTTTGTTTTTTTTTTACATTTTAGCCACTTCTTGTAAGTAATATAGTTTTAAAATTACCACCATATAGTCATTTTGGCTAATATTTTGTAGTAATAATTCCATCCTGGTCCTCATCTTTTAGTAATGTCCCCATCCTGTGGTAATGTGCCCATATTGTCCCCTTGTAGTAATGTGCCCAAATTATCCTCTTGTAGTAATGTTCCCATATTGTCCCCTTGTAGTCATGTGGCCATATTGTTCCTCTGTAGTAATGTGCCCATATTGTCCTCTTGTAGTACTGTTCCCATATTGTCCCATTGTAGTAATGTGCCCATATTGTTCCCTTGTAGTAATGGGCCCATATTGTACTCTTGTAGTAATGTGTCCATATTGTCCCCTTGTAGTAATGTGCCCATATTATCCTCTTGTAGTAATGTTCCAATATTGTCCCCTTGTAGTCATGTGCCTATATTGTTCCCTTGTAGTAATAGGCCCGTATTGTCCTCTTGTAGTAATATGCCCATATTGTCCTCTTGTAGTAATGTGGCCATATTGTCCCCTTGTAGTCATGTGCCCATATTGTTCCTTTGTAGGAATGTGCCCATATTGTCCTCTTGTAGTACTGTTCCCATATTGTCCTCTTGTAGTAATGTGCCCATATTGATCCCTTGTAGTAATGTGCCCATATTGTTCCCTTGCAGTAATGTGCCCATATTGTCCCATTGTAGTAATGTGCCCATATTGTTCCCTTGTAGTAATGGGCCCATATTGTACTCTTGTAGTAATGTGTCCATATTTTCCCCTTGTAGTAATGTGCCCATATTATCCTCTTGTAGTAATGTTCCCATATTGTCCCCTTGTAGTCATGTGCCTATATTGTTCCCTTGTAGTAATAGGCCCATATTGTCCTCTTGTAGTAATATGCCCATATTGTCCTCTTGTAGTAATGTGGCCATATTGTCCCCTTGTAGTAATGTGCCCAAATTATCCTCTTGTAGTAATGTTCCCATATTGTCCCCTTGTAGTAATGTGCCCATATTGTCCTCTTGTAATACTGTTCCCATATTGTCCCCTTGTAGTAATGTGCCCTTATTGTCCCCTTGTAGTAATGTGGCCATATTGTCCCCTTGTAGTAATGTGCACATATTGTCCCCTCATGCCTGCGAGGCACACGTCAGTTGTTCAAATCAGCTGATATGTGCGCGGATTCCCGCCGTCTGCCAGTAGTAGACGGCGGGAATTACACTATGACTGCTTAGGATGTAATTTTAATGCCCGCGGTTGTTACGGGGTTACACAAATGTCCCATGATGCAATTTCCAAACTCTGTGACTAAGAGCGTATAACATTGAGTGAATTACCTCTGCCATCATGAAGGTGTTATATTATGCATTTAGTTAGAAAAGCTGAAGGATTTTAATTTATCCATGGCATTCAGTTTATCTTTCTTATATCCATGTAGCCTTTGGTTACGGCCTTAGGCTGGAATCCTTTACTATAAGAACTCGGTCTGAATATTAATGCTTACACGGTGAAGCTTTGCATTTTATTTGAAACTTGCATAATTAATACATTTACATTGAAAAAAGTTTTATTTTTAAGATAACTGCAGCATTAAATGTGAGCGCTCACAGTGGGGAAAGTAAAGAAGACAAAGGGCGTTCTCTGCCCTCCCCTCGGGCGGGCGCGCAGGGGCGATCTCTGCCCTCCCCTCGAGCGGGCGCGCAGGGGCGTTCTCTGCCCTCCCCTCGGGCGGGCGCGCAGGGGCGTTCTCTGCCCTCCCCTCGGGCGGGCGCGCAGGGGCGTTCTCTGCCCTCCCCTCGGGCGGGCGCGCAGGGGCGATCTCTGCCCTCCCCTTGGGCGGGCGCGCAGGGGCATTCTCTGCCCTCCCCTCGGGCGGGCGCGCAGGGGCGTTCTCTTCCCTCCCCTCGGGCGGGCGCGCAGGGGCGTTCTCTTCCCTCCCCTCGGGCGGGCGCGCAGGGGCGAACTCTGCCCTCCCCTCGGGCGGGCGCGCAGGTGCGAACTCTGCCCTCCCCTCGGGCGGGCGCGCAGGGGCGAACTCTGCCCTCCCCTCGGGCGGGCGCGCAGGGGCGTTCTCTGCCCTCCCCTTGGGCGGGCGCGCAGGGGCGTTCTCTGCCCTCCCCTCGGGCGGGCGCGCAGGGGCGATCTCTGCCCTCCCCTCGGGCGGGCGCGCAGGGGCGATCTCTGCCCTCCCCTCGGGCGGGCGCGCAGGGGCGAACTCTGCCCTCCCCTCGGGCGGGCGCGCAGGGGCGATCTCTGCCCTTCCCTCGGGCGGGCGCGCAGAGGCGTCCCCTGCCCTCCCCTCGGGCGGGCGCGCAGGGGCGATCTCTGCCCTCCCCTCGGGCGGGCGCGCAGGGGCGATCTCTGCCCTCCCCTCGGGCGGGCGCGCAGGGGCGATCTCTGCCCTCCCCTCGGGCGGGCGCGCAGGGGCGTTCTCTGCCCTCCCCTCGGGCGGGCACGCAGGGGCGTTCTCTGCCCTCCCCTCGGGCGGGCGCGCAGGGGCGATCTCTGCCCTCCCCTCGGGCGGGCGCAGGGGCGATCTCTGCCCTCCCCTCGGGCGGGGCGCGCAGGGGCGTTCTCTGCCCTCCCCTCGGGCGGGCATGCAGGGGCGTTCTCTGCCCTCCCCTCGGGCGGGCGCGCAGGGGCGAACTCTGCCCTCCCCTCGGGCGGGCGCGCAGGGGCGAACTCTGCCCTCCCCTCGGGCGGGCGCGCAGGGGCGTTCTCTGCCCTCCCCTCGGGCGGGGCGCGCAGGGGCGTTCTCTGCCCTCCCCTCGGGCGGGCGCGCAGGGGCGATCTCTGCCCTCCCCTCGGGCGGGCGCGCAGGGTCGATCTCTGCCCTCCCCTCGGGCGGGCGCGCAGGGGCGATCTCTGCCCTCCCCTCGGGCGGGCGCGCAGGGGCGATCTCTGCCCTCCCCTCGGGCGGGCGCGCAGGGGCGATCTCTGCCCTCCCCTCGGGCGGGCGCGCAGGGGCGTTCTCTACCCTCCCCTCGGGCGGGCGCGCAGGGGCGTTCTCTGCCCTCCCCTCGGGCGGGCGCGCAGGGGCGTTCTCTGCCCTCCCCTCCGGCGGGCGCGCAGGGGCGTTCTCTGCCCTCCCCTCGGGTGGGGTCAAATTGAAAGTGATGCACATCCGGCCTCGCAGGCGATATCGTAATGTGCAAAGCCTTTTTGATACGATTAACGAGCGCAAAAGCGTCGGTCATTTCCATAATTTGGAAATGACCGATGTTACGATGTTGTGTGAAGCCGCAGGAGCGAGGAACATCTCCTACCTGCGTCCTGCGGCTCACGCCAGCTATGCGGGAGGAAGGAGGTGGGCGGGATGTTTATGTCCCGCTCATCTCCGCCTCTGCACTTCTATTGTCCGCCTGTCGTGTGTCCCCTTGTAGTAATGTGCCCATATTGTTCCCTTCTAGTAATGTGGCCATATTGTCCCCTTGTAGTAATGTGTCCATATTGTCCTCTTGTAGTAATGTGCCCATATTGTCCCCTCGTGCCTGCGAGGCACACGTCAGTTGTTTAAATCAGCTGACATGTGCGCAGGTTCCCTCCGGCTGCCAGTAGTAGACGGCGGGGATTACACTATGACTGCTTAGGATGTAATTTTAATGCCAGCGGTTGTTACGGGGTTACACAAATGTCCCATGATGCAATTTCAAAACTCTGTGACTAAGGCGGGCTTTGCACGTTGTGACATCGCAAGCCGATGCTGCGATGTCGCACGCGATAGTCCCCGCCCCCTTCGCAGGTACGATATCTTGTGATAGCTGGCGTAGCAAAAATTATCGCTACGCCAGCTTCACATGCACTCACCTGCCCTGCGACCGTCGCTCTGGCCGGCGACCTGCCTCCTTCCTAAGGGGGCGGGTGGTGCGGCATCATAGCGACGTCACACGGCAGGCGGCGAATAGCGGCGGAGGGGCGGAGATGAGTAGGATGTAAACATCCCACCCACCTCCTTCCTTCTGCATAGCCGCCGCCGGCAGGTAAGCTGATGTTCCTCGCTCCTGCGGCGTTATACACAGCGATGTGTGCAGCCGCAGGAGCGAGGAACTACATCGTACCTGTCGCTGCAGCATAATTATGCAACGATGATACGATTAACGAGCGCAAAAGCGTCGTTATCGTATCATCTAGCATTTATACACTACGATCTCGAAAGTGACGCCGGAAGTGCATCACTTTCGATACGACCCCACCGACATCGCATGTGCGATGTGGCAATGTGCAAAGCCGCCTTAAGAGCGTATAACGTTGAGTGACTTACCTCTGCCATCATGAAGGTTTTATATTATGCATTTAGTTAAAAAAGCTGTAGGATTTCAAGTTATCCATGGGATTCACTTTATCTTTCTTATATCCATGTAGCCGGTGGTCACAGCTTTAGGCTGGAATCCTTTACTATAAGAACTCGGTCTAAAGATTAATGCTTACATGGTGAAGCTTTGCATTTTATTTGGAACTTGCATAATTAATACATTTAAATTGAAAAAAGTTTTATTTTTAAGATAACTGCAGCATTAAATACATATCATATGGTGGCAGAATGTCTTTATCTACCAAGATATTTCATTCAAAATCAGGACAGTCCAGCAGGATCCATGATGGCTGGGAGCTAGACATATTGACATAGCAATTACATCACAATGGCGGGTGCGAAAATGTGGCAGCATTATGACATCACAATGGCGGGTTCCAGAATGTAGCAGCACAGGCGCACAGCTAAGGTGCTGTGCATTCACTCACTGCAGGAGAAAGGAGACGCATGTGAGCGCTCACAGTGAGGAAAGTAAAGAAGGATTTGGAAACCAAAGGATGAGAAGGAAAGCATGGAGAGAAACTGAATGCAGAATATAGACACTGAAAGGCAGGTAAAGACAAGAAAAAAAATAAAGGATAACTGCTTCATAGCGCACCTTCACAGAGCAAAGACAAGACTCACCAGATGTAAATGGAGGACGAGCAATTACAGCAAATCTTCCAGAGACCTAGGACTCCATCACATCGGCCTGGTGGGCGAGAAAGGTAAGAAATTATGGAGATTATATAACAGTAATAAAACTGTTCTTGTTACCCCTAACAACCAGTCAGGCCTCAGCTTTTATTAATCCTAACTGGTTTCTACGTATAACTAGGAGAGTTGTTTTTTTGTTTTTTTTTTAAATTACAAAGCTTTGATAAATGAGAAGTTTCACTAGACTAAGTGGAAAAAAATCAACATCCAAAAAAGGCTGCGTCAGTTTGGAAGGCCTCACATTGTGTGGTTTCACTCTAGGGGCGCACATACCATTAATGCAGTTTATCTGCACAGGGGCCTAATAGGTTAGTACAGGGGACGAAAACGTGGCTAAATATAAGAGTTGCATATAGATAGAAAAAAATATTTGCGGGGCTGCATTCTTTGCTGGACCCAATGACATTTTTAGTGATTGCATATTCTATTCTATAAACCTTTGGATCCCATTTTTTGAACATTTTTTGCTCGTTTATTATAACAATTGCGAACTTTTTTATTTCAGTTTATATATGAGTATTTTTAATGGGGAAAAAAAATCTATTATTTTGTTGTTTTTTTTTTGTTTTTTTTTTACATTTTATCCACTTCTTGTAAGTAATATAGTTTTAAAATTACCACCATATAGTAATTTTGGCTAATATTTTGTAGTAATAATTCCATCCTGGTCCTCATCTTTTAGTAATGTCCCCATCCTGTGGTAATGTGCCCATATTGTCCCCTTGTAGTAATGTGCCCAAATTATCCTCTTGTAGTAATGTTCCCATATTGTCCCCTTGTAGTCATGTGGCCATATTGTTCCTCTGTAGTAATGTGCCCATATTGTCCTCTTGTAGTACTGTTCCCATATTGTCCCATTGTAGTAATGTGCCCATATTGTTCCCTTGTAGTAATGGGCCCATATTGTACTCTTGTAGTAATGTGTCCATATTGTCCCCTTGTAGTAATGTGCCCATATTATCCTCTTGTAGTAATGTTCCAATATTGTCCCCTTGTAGTCATGTGCCTATATTGTTCCCTTGTAGTAATAGGCCCATATTGTCCTCTTGTAGTAATATGCCCATATTGTCCTCTTGTAGTAATGTGGCCATATTGTCCCCTTGTAGTCATGTGCCCATATTGTTCCTTTGTAGGAATGTGCCCATATTGTCCTCTTGTAGTACTGTTCCCATATTGTCCTCTTGTAGTAATGTGCCCATATTGATCCCTTGTAGTAATGTGCCCATATTGTTCCCTTGCAGTAATGTGCCCATATTGTCCCATTGTAGTAATGTGCCCATATTGTTCCCTTGTAGTAATGGGCCCATATTGTACTCTTGTAGTAATGTGTCCATATTTTCCCCTTGTAGTAATGTGCCCATATTATCCTCTTGTAGTAATGTTCCCATATTGTCCCCTTGTAGTCATGTGCCTATATTGTTCCCTTGTAGTAATAGGCCCATATTGTCCTCTTGTAGTAATATGCCCATATTGTCCTCTTGTAGTAATGTGGCCATATTGTCCCCTTGTAGTAATGTGCCCAAATTATCCTCTTGTTGTAATGTTCCCATATTGTCCCCTTGTAGTAATGTGCCCATATTGTCCTCTTGTAATACTGTTCCCATATTGTCCCCTTGTAGTAATGTGCCCTTATTGTCCCCTTGTAGTAATGTGGCCATATTGTCCCCTTGTAGTAATGTGCACATATTGTCCCCTCATGCCTGCGAGGCACACGTCAGTTGTTCAAATCAGCTGATATGTGCGCGGATTCCCGCCGTCTGCCAGTAGTAGACGGCGGGAATTACACTATGACTGCTTAGGATGTAATTTTAATGCCCGCGGTTGTTACGGGGTTACACAAATGTCCCATGATGCAATTTCCAAACTCTGTGACTAAGAGCGTATAACATTGAGTGAATTACCTCTGCCATCATGAAGGTGTTATATTATGCATTTAGTTAGAAAAGCTGAAGGATTTTAATTTATCCATGGCATTCAGTTTATCTTTCTTATATCCATGTAGCCTTTGGTTACGGCCTTAGGCTGGAATCCTTTACTATAAGAACTCGGTCTGAATATTAATGCTTACACGGTGAAGCTTTGCATTTTATTTGAAACTTGCATAATTAATGCATTTACATTTATTTTTAAGATAACTGCAGCATTAAATGTGAGCGCTCACAGTGGGGAAAGTAAAGAAGACAAAGGGCGTTCTCTGCCCTCCCCTCGGGCGGGCGCGCAGGGGCGATCTCTGCCCTCCCCTCGAGCGGGCGCGCAGGGGCGTTCTCTGCCCTCCCCTCGGGCGGGCGCGCAGGGGCGTTCTCTGCCCTCCCTCGGGCGGGCGCGCAGGGGCGTTCTCTGCCCTCCTCTCGGGCGGGCGCGCAGGGGCGATCTCTGCCCTCCCCTCGGGCAGGCGCGCAGGGGCATTCTCTGCCCTCCCCTCGGGCGGGCGCGCAGAGCCGTTCTCTTCCCTCCCCTCGGGCGGGCGCGCAGGGGCGTTCTCTGCCCTCCCCTCGGGCGGGCGCGCAGGGGCGAACTCTGCCCTCCCCTCGGGCGGGCGCGCAGGGCGAACTCTGCCCTCCCCTCGGGCGGGCGCGCAGGGGCGAACTCTGCCCTCCCCTCGGGCGGGCGCGCAGGGGCGTTCTCTGCCCTCCCCTCGGGCGGGCGCGCAGGGGCGATCTCTGCCCTCCCCTCGGGCGGGCGCGCAGGGGCGATCTCTGCCCTCCCCTCGGGCGGGCGCGCAGGGGCGATCTCTGCCCTCCCCTCGGGCGGGCGCGCAGGGGCGTTCTCTGCCCTCCCCTCGGGCGGGCACGCAGGGGCGTTCTCTGCCCTCCCCTCGGGCGGGCGCGCAGGGGCGAACTCTGCCCTCCCCTGGGGCGGGCGCGCAGGGGCGAACTCTGCCCTCCCATCGGGCGGGCGCGCAGGGGCGTTCTCTGCCCTCCCCTCGGGCGGGCGCGCAGGGGCGATCTCTGCCCTCCCCTCAGGCGGGCGTGCAGGGGCGATCTCTGCCCTCCCCTCGGGCGGGCGCGCAGGGGCGAACTCTGCCCTCCCCTCGGGCGGGCGCGCAAGGGCGTCCTCAGCCCTCCCCTCGGGCGGGCGCGCAGGGGCGATCTCTGCCCTCCCCTCGGGCGGGCGCAGGGGCGATCTCTGCCCTCCCCTCGGGCGGGCGCGCAGGGGCGATCTCTGCCCTCCCCTCGGGCGGGCGCGCAGGGGCGTTCTCTGCCCTCCCCTCGGGCGGCCACACAGGGCGTTCTCTGCCCTCCCCTCGGGCGGGCGCGCAGGGGCGAACTCTGCCCTCCCCTCGGGCGGGCGCGCAGGGGCGAACTCTGCCCTCCCCTCGGGCGGGCGCGCAGGGGCGTTCTCTGCCCTCCCCTCGGGCGGGCACGCAGGGGCGTTCTCTGCCCTCCCCTCGGGCGGGCGCGCAGGGGCGATCTCTGCCCTCCCCTCGGGCGGGCGCGCAGGGTCGATCTCTGCCCTCCCCTCGGGCGGGCGCGCAGGGGCGTTCTCTGCCCTCCCCTCGGGCGGGCGCGCAGGGGCGATCTCTGCCCTCCCCTCGGGCGGGCGCGCAGGGGCGATCTCTGCCCTCCCCTCGGGCGGGCGCGCAGGGGCGATCTCTGCCCTCCCCTCGGGCGGGCGCGCAGGGGCGTTCTCTGCCCTCCCCTCGGGCGGGCGCGCAGGGGCGTTCTCTGCCCTCCCCTCGGGCGGGCGCGCAGGGGCGTTCTCTGCCCTCCCCTCCGGCGGGCGCGCAGGGGCGTTCTCTGCCCTCCCCTCGGGCGGGCGCGCAGGGGCGATCTCTGCCCTCCCCTCGGGCGGGCGCGCAGGGGCGTTCTCTGCCCTCCCCTCGGGCGGGCGCGCAGGGGCGATCTCTGCCCTCCCCTCGGGCGGGCGCGCAGGGGCGTTCTCTGCCCTCCCCTCGGGCGGGCGCGCAGGGGCGTTCTCTGCCCTCCCCTCGGGCGGGCGCGCAGGGGCGTTCTCTGCCCTCCCCTCGGGCGGGCGCGCAGGTGCGTTCTCTGCCCTCCCCTCGGGCGGGCGCGCAGGGGCGATCTCTGCCCTCCCCCTCGGGCGGGCGCGCAGGGGCGATCTCTGCCCTCCCCTCGGGCGGGCGCGCAGGGTCGATCTCTGCCCTCCCCTCGGGCGGGCGCGCAGGGTCGATCTCTGCCCTCCCCTCGGGCAGGCGCGCAGGGGCGTTCTCTGCCCTCCCCTCGGGCGGGCGCGCAGGGGCGATCTCTGCCCTCCCCTCGGGCGGTCGCGCAGGGGCGTTCTCTGCCCTCCCCTCGGGCGGGCGCGCAGGGGCGATCTCTGCCCTCCCCTCGGGCGGTCGCGCAGGGGCGTTCTCTGCCCTCCCCTCCGGCGGGCGCGCAGGGGCGTTCTCTGCTTTCCCCTCGGGCGGGCGCGCAGGGGCGATCTCTGCCCTCCCCTCGGGCGGGCGCGCAGGGGCGTTCTCTGCCCTCCCCTCGGGCGGGCGCGCAGGGGCGATCTCTGCCCTCCCCTGGGGCGGGCGCGCAGGGGCGTTCTCTGCCCTCCCCTCGGGCGGGCGCGCAGGGGCGTTCTCTGCCCTCCCCTCGGGCGGGCGCGCAGGGGCGTTCTGTGCCCTCCCCTCGGGCGGGCGCGCAGGTGCGTTCTCTGCCCTCCCCTCGGGCGGGCGCGCAGGGGCGATCTCTGCCCTCCCTCGGGCGGGCGCGCAGGGGCGATCTCTGCCCTCCCCTCGGGCGGGCGCGCAGGGTCGATCTCTGCCCTCCCCTCGGGCGGCGCGCAGGGTCGATCTCTGCCCTCCCCTCGGGCGGGCGCGCAGGGGCGTTCTCTGCCTCCCCTCGGGCGGGCGCGCAGGGGCGATCTCTGCCCTCCCCTCGGGCGGGCGCGCAGGGGCGATCTCTGCCCTCCCCTCGGGCGGGCGCGCAGGGGCGTTCTCTGCTCTCCCATCGGGCGGGCGCGCAGGGGCGTTCTCTGCCCTCCCCTCGGGCGGGCGCGCAGGGGCGATCTCTGCCCTCCCCTCGGGCGGGCGCGCAGGGGCGTTCTCTGCCCTCCCCTCGGGCGGGCGCGCAGGGGCGATCTCTGCCCTCCCCTCGGGTGGGCGCGCAGGGGCGATCTCTGCCCTCCCCTCGGGCGGGCGCGCAGGGGCGTTCTCTGCCCTCCCCTCGGGCGGGCACGCAGGGGCGTTCTCTGCCCTCCCCTCAGGCGGGCGCGCAGGGGCGAACTCTGCCCTCCCCTCAGGCGGGCGCGCAGGGGCGATCTCTGCCCTCCCCTCGGGCGGGCGCGCAGGGGCGATCTCTGCCCTTCCCTCGGGCGGGCGCGCAGGGGCGTTCTCTGCCCTCCCATCGGGCGGGCGCGCAGGGGCGTTCTCTGCCCTCCCCTCGGGCGGGCGCGCAGGGGCGATCTCTGCCCTCCCCTCGGGCGGGCGCGCAGGGGCGTTCTCTGCCCTCCCCTCGGGCGGGCGCGCAGGGGCGTTCTCTGCCCTCCCCTCGGGCGGGCGCGCAGGGGCGTTCTCTGCCCTCCCCTCGGGCGGGCGCGCAGGGGCGTTCTCTGCCCTCCCCTCGGGCGGGCGCGCAGGGGCGTTCTCTGCCCTCCCCTCGGGCGGGCGCGCAGGGGCGATCTCTGCCCTCCCCTCGGGCGGGCGCGCTGGGGCGTTCTCTGCCCTCCCCTCGGGCGGGCGCGCAGGGGCGTTCTCTGCCCTCCCCTTGGGCGGGCGCGCAAGGGCGTTCTCTGCCCTCCCCTCGGGCGGGCGCGCAGGTGCGTTCTCTGCCCTCCCTCCGGCGGGCGCGCAGGGGCGATCTCTGCCCTCCCCTTGGGCGGGCGCGCAGGGGCGATCTCTGCCCTCCCCTCGGGCGGGCGCGCAGGGGCGATCTCTGCCCTCCCATCGGGCGGGCGCGCAGGGGCGTTCTCTGCCCTCCCCTCGGGCGGGCGCGCAGGGGCGATCTCTGCCCTCCCTCGGGCGGGCGCGCAGGGGCGTTCTCTGCCCTCCTTTCGGGCGGGCGCGCAGGGGCGATCTCTGCCCTCCCCTCGGGCGGGCGCGCAGGGGCGATCTCTGCCCTCCCCTCGGGCGGGCGCGCAGGGGCGTTCTCTGCCCTCCCCTCGGGCGGGCACGCAGGGGCGTTCTCTGCCCTCCCCTCAGGCGGGCGCGCAGGGGCGAACTCTGCCCTCCCCTCAGGCGGGCGCGCAGGGGCGAACTCTGCCCTCCCCTCGGGCGGGCGCGCAGGGGCGATCTCTGCCCTCCCCTCGGGCGGGCGCGCAGGGGCGATCTCTGCCCTTCCCTCGGGCGGGCGCGCAGGGGCGTTCTCTGCCCTCCCATCGGGCGGGCGCGCAGGGGCATTCTCTGCCCTCCCCTCGGGCGGGCGCGCAGGGGCGATCTCTGCCCTCCCCTCGGGCGGGCGCGCAGGGGCGTTCTCTGCCCTCCCCTCGGGCGGGCGCGCAGGGGCGTTCTCTGCCCTCCCCTCGGGCGGGCGCGCAGGGGCGTTCTCTGCCCTCCCCTCGGGCGGGCGCGCAGGGGCGTTCTCTGCCCTCCCCTCCGGCGGGCGCGCAGGGGCGTTCTCTGCCCTCCCCTCGGGCGGGCGCGCAGGGGCGATCTCTGCCCTCCCCTCGGGCGGGCGCGCTGGGGCGTTCTCTGCCCTCCCCTCGGGCGGGCGCGCAGGGGCGTTCTCTGCCCTCCCCTTGGGCGGGCGCGCAAGGGCGTTCTCTGCCCTCCCCTCGAGCGGGCGCGCAGGTGCGTTCTCTGCTCTCCCTCCGGCGGGCGCGCAGGGGCGATCTCTGCCCTCCCCTTGGGCGGGCGCGCAGGGGCGATCTCTGCCCTCCCCTCGGGCGGGCGCGCAGGGGCGATCTCTGCCCTCCCCTCGGGCGGGCGCGCAGGGGCGTTCTCTGCCCTCCCCTCGGGCGGGGCGCGCAGGGGCGTTCTCTGCCCTCCCCTCCGGCGGGCGCGCAGGGGCGTTCTCTGCCCTCCCCTCGGGCGGGCGCGCAGGTGCGTTCTCTGCCCTCCCCTCGGGCGGGCGCGCAGGGGCGATCTCTGCCCTCCCCTCGGGCGGGCGCGCAGGGGAGATCTCTGCCCTCCCCTCGGGCGGGCGCGCAGGGGCGATCTCTGCCCTCCCCTCGGGCGGGCGCGCAGGGGCGTTCTCTGCCCTCCCCTCGGGCGGGCGCACAGGAGCGTTCTCTGCCCTCCCCTCGGGCGGGCGCGCAGGGGCGTTCTCTGCCCTCCCCTCGGGCGGGCGCGCAGGGGCGATCTCTGCCCTCCCCTCGGGCGGGCGCGCAGGGGCGTTTTCTGCCCTCCCCTCGGGCGAGCGCGCAGGGGCGAACTTTGCCCTCCCCTCGGGCGGGCGCGCTGGGGCGTTCTCTGCCCTCCCCTCGGGCGGGCGCGCAGGGGCGTTCTCTGCCCTCCCCTCGGGCGGGCGCGCAGGGGCGTTCTCTGCCCTCCCCTCGGGCGGGCGCGCAGGGGCGTTCTCTGCCCTCCTTTCGGGCGGGCGCGCAGGGGCGTTTTCTGCCCTCCCCTCCGGCGGGCGCGCAGGGGCGATCTCTGCCCTCCCCTCAGGCAGGCGCGCAGGGTCGATCTCTGCCCTCCCCTAGGGCGGGCGCGCAGGGGCGTTCTCTGCCCTCCCCTCGGGCGGGCGCGCAGGGGCGAACTCTGCCCTCCCCTCGGGCGGGCGCGCAGGGGCGAACTCTGCCCTCCCCTCGGGCGGGCGCGCAGGGGCGATCTCTGCCCTCCCCTCGGGCGGCGCGCAGGGGCGTTCTCTGCCCTCCCCTCGGGCGGGCGCGCAGGGGCGATCTCTGCCTCCCCTCGGGCGGGCGCGCAGGGGCGATCTCTGCCCTCCCCTCGGGCGGGCGCGCAGGGGCGATCTCTGCCCTCCCCTCGGGCGGGCGCGCAGGGGCGATCTCTGCCCTCCCCTCGGGCGGGCGCGCAGGGTCGATCTCTGCCCTCCCCTCGGGCGGGCGCGCAGGGGCGTTCTCTGCCCTCCCTCGGGCGGGCGCGCAGGGGCGATCTCTGCCCTCCCCTCGGGCGGGCGCGCAGGGGCGATCTCTGCCCTTCCCTCGGGCGGGCGCGCAGGGGCGATCTCTGCCCTTCCCTCGGGCGGCGCGCAGGGGCGTTCTCTGCCCTCCCCTCGGGCTGGCGCGCAGGGGCGTTCTCTGCCCTCCCCTCGGGCGGGCGCGCAGGGGCGATCTCTGCCCTCCCCTCGGGCGGGCGCGCAGGGGCGATCTCTGCCCTCCCCTCGGGCGGGCGCGCAGGGGCGATCTCTGCCCTCCCCTCGGGCGGGCGCGCAGGGCGTTCTCTGCCCTCCCCTGGGGCGGGCGCGCAGGGGCGTTCTCTGCCCTCCCCTCGGGCGCGCGCGCAGGGGCGAACTCTGCCCTCCCTCGGGCGGGCGCGCAGGGGCGATCTCTGGCCCTCCCTCGTCGGCGGGCGCGCAGGGGCGTTCTCTGCCCTCCCCTCGGGCGGGCACGCAGGGGCGTTCTCTGCCCTCCTCTCGGGCGGGCGCGCAGGGGCGTTCTCTGCCCTCCCCTCGGGCGGGCGCACAGGTGCGTTCTCTGCCCTCCCCTCGGGCGGGCGCGCAGGGGCGCTCTCTGCCCTCCCCTCGGGCGGGCGCGCAGGGGCGTTCTCTGCCCTCCCCTCCGGCGGGCGCGCAGGGGCGTTCTCTGCCCTCCCCTCGGGCGGGCGCGCAGGGGCGATCTCTGCCCTCCCCTCGGGCGGGCGCGCAGGGGCGTTCTCTGCCCTCCCCTCGGGCGGGCGCGCAGGGGCGTTCTCTGCCCTCCCCTCGGGCGGGCGCGCAGGGGCGTTCTCTGCCCTCCCCTCGGGCGGGCGCGCAGGTGCGTTCTCTGCCCCTCCCCTCGGGCGGGCGCGCAGGGGCGATCTCTGCCCTCCCCTCGGGCGGGCGCGCAGGGGCGATCTCTGCCCTCCCCTCGGGCGGGCGCGCAGGGGCGTTCTCTGCCCTCCCTCCGGCGGGCGCGCAGGGGCGTTCTCTGCCCTCCCCTCGGGCGGGCGCGCAGGGGCGATCTCTGCCCTCCCCTCGGGCGGGCGCGCAGGGGCGTTCTCTGCCCTCCCCTCGGGCGGGCGCGCAGGGGCGTTCTCTGCCCTCCCCTCGGGCGGGCGCGCAGGGGCGTTCTCTGCCCTCCCCTCGGGCGGTGCGCGCAGAGGCGTTCTCTGCCCTCCCCTCGGGCGGGCGCGCAGGGGCGTTCTCTGCCCTCCCCTCGGGCGGGCGCGCAGGGGCGTTCTCTGCCCTCCCCTCGGGCGGGCGCGCAGGGGCGTTCTCTGCCCTCCCTCGGGCGGGCGCGCAGGGGCGATCTCTGCCCTCCCCTCGGGCGGGCGCGCAGGGGCGTTCTCTGCCCTCCCCTCGGGCGGACGCGCAGGGGCGTTCTCTGCCCTCCCCTCGGGCGGGGCGCGCAGGGGCGATCTCTGCCCTCCCCTCGGGCGGGCGCGCAGGGGCGATCTCTGCCTCCCCTCGGGCGGGCGCGCAGGGGCGATCTCTGCCCTCCCCTCGGGCGGGCGCACAGGGGCATTCTCTGCCCTCCCCTCGGGCGGGAGCGCAGGGGCGTTCTCTGCCCTCCCCTCGGCGGGCGCGCAGGGGCGTTCTCTGCCCTCCCCTCCGGCGGGCGCGCAGGGGCGTTCTCCTGCCCTCCCCTCGGGCGGGCGCGCAGGGGCGTTCTCTGCCCTCCCCTCGGGCGGGCGCGCAGGGGCGTTCTCTGCCCTCCCCTCGGGCGGGCGCGCAGGGGCGTTCTCTGCCCTCCCCTCGGGCGGGCGCGCAGGGGCGTTCTCTGCCCTCCCCTCGGGCGGGCGCGCAGGGCGTTCTCTGCCCTCCCCTCGGGCGGGCGCGCAGGGCGTTCTCTGCCCTCCCCTCGGGCGGGCGCGCAGGGGCGTTCTCTGCCCTCCCCTCGGGCGGGCGCGCAGGGGCGTTCTCTGCCCTCCCCTCGGGCGGGCGCGCAGGGGCGTTCTCTGCCCTCCCCT